>NC_057721.1:4083345-4092806 GCF_004010195.1 Chiloscyllium plagiosum | reverse complement strand
GCCTGTGCATGTATGTGTACCTGTTAATGTGTGTGTTGTGGGTGTGAGTGCAAGTACAGGTGTGGGTGTGAGTGTGTGTGTGTCAGTGTGAATGAGAGACAGTGTGTGAGAGAGAAAGACTGTGCATGTATGTGTATCTGTTAGTGTTGTGGGTGTGAGTGTGAGTACAGGGGTGTGTGTGTGTGTGTCTGTGTGTGTGTGTGTGTGTGTGTGAGTATGTGTGTGTGTGTGTGAGTGTGACTGTGAGTTCTGATCTACTCTTTGAATGGCCCTGGAATTTTGGTCTCTAGTTGACCATCCTCCCAGAACTGGGTAGGTGTCCTGACAGAAGCCAGAAACTTCTTAGCATCTGGGAGAGGGGAAAGGAGGGTATAAGGAGGGGTATGTGAGGGGGTGGCTGAGGCTGAGGGTGGTGGTGTTGTGGAAGGATAAGCCGCCTCTGCTTGTAAAATACCGCGTGCCTCCTAAAGTACCTCGCAGACAGAATCCAGCACTTACACTGGGGAGCAGCTGATCAGCATGATCCTGCCTCAGGGGTCACACTGGGGTGGCACTGCTGTGGTCTTCCAGGCTCTCTCTGAATCACAAATCCCACTCCCCACCTCCCCAACTCCTATTCAGGGTTAATCCATGTCCAAAAGGGCATTTTTCAAAGGAGCAAGGATGCTGTCAGGACTGAATTTAACATCCCCATTTCCCCCCCCCAGTGAGGAGTGGGAATGTGGGTGGATTTCTGGGGGATTTACCTGAAAGACTGCACGGTGATATGTCATGCATCAATTGGCCATCTTAGTGGAAGGGATGGGCAGCTCGGTGAGGACCAGGGGGACATGGAGATTGGAGACCAGGGAGACCCACCGGACCAGCTTTTCCCTGGATCGGTCCAACCGTCTGACTTCTCTTCCCAGAGGTTGGATCTCCCCGTCTCATCTCTCCGTCTCCGTCAGCTGAGCCCTCTGAGCCCGGGGTCTGCACTGACAGGGTTGGCGTGGGGTGGGGACTGGAATTTTGGGGGCACATGGGCCTGCGGTTGTTCCCGGGGTTGAGCTGGCAATGACAGGATCGAAACGGGCAGGGCCGGTAGCCAACCATCACCCTAATCATCCCTCAGTCCCCCCCCCGATTTGGTCTTGATACCCCACCACCCCAACCCTTCCCTTAGCATCCTCTCGCACCCCCAGCTCTCAGGGTATCACTGCCCCACGGCTCCCTCCCAACCCCCCCATCACCACCCATTGTTAAGGTCAAGTCTCCTTTTGGTTGGCTAAGGTCAGTTGACCCTCTTGCAGAACTCAGAGGAAGGTTAAAGGTCACAGAGGGAACTTAATGGGAGAACGGAATGGTGTGTTTTATTAGGGGAATGAGAGGAATCTGATCTCCCATGCAGGGAGGCAAGACTGCATCCTGGAGGTGAGAGGACCCCCTCATGGATTCAGTATCTCTCACCTTAGGATAGACGCTTGGTTCCCCAAGACCTTTTACCAACAATTTTCAATCTTGAATGAGGATAGAGGTCCAGACTTGATAACAGCGTGTGGGTGGCACAGTGGCTAGCACTGATGCCTCACAGCACCAGGGACCCGGGTTCGATTCCAGCCTCAGGGCGACTATCTGTGTGGAGTTTGCACGTTCTCCCTGTGTCTGTGTGGGTTTCCTCCCACAGTCCAGACATGTGCAGGTCAGGTGGATTGGTTGTGGGAAATGTGGGGTTACAGGGATTGACTCGGGGATGGGTCTGCATGGGATGCTCTTTAGAGGAGTGGTGTTGGGCTGAATGGCCTGCTTTCTCACTGTAGGGATTCTCTGTAAATTGTTGATCCACTTTCTGGACGGTGGTAGGCAAGGGAGGATGCTACAGTTTTAGTCACAGCCTCTGCCAATGTTGAAACAAGGAAGTTAGTGGGTCGAAAAAGGGTGGGTATTAGACGGCTTGTCATCTTTGATCCCTGGAACTCTCCCCACCTGATCTGAGCCAAATCCACCTACGTTATATGTATGTACTTAAGGTTAAAGTTCTCTCCTTGATGTCCAGCACTGTCTCCACATGCCCCACCAGAAACAGACCAGTTGGTCAATCAAAGTAGATTTCCTTCCCTCAAGGACCAGATGGAGTTTTTAATAGCAATTGACATTCGGCCTCCCATAGGCTGACTCTATATTTCAGCCGAGGTGAGTTAGCTATGGGAATAGCAGGTTTACAGGGAGAGAGTCGTGGGTGAGAGTGTGTGGGGTGCTCTTCTGAGGGTCGGTGTGGACTTGATAGGCCGAATGGCCTGCTTCCACGCTGCAGGGATTCTATGATCAAATCAAACCAAGAACTGCGGATTCCAGAAAACAGAAAGTGCTGGAGAAACTCAGCAGGTCTGGCAGCATCTGCAGAGAGGGAAAACAGAGTCAATGTTTTGGGGTTCAGTGACCCTCCTTCAGAACTGAGAGTGGCTCGGAGGAGGTTGGTATTTATGCTGAAGGTAGGTGGGGTGGGGCAAGGACAAGGAGTAAATGATAGGTGGAGGTGGAGCTCAGCGAGAAAGATAGACAGCTCATGTGATGGCAGGACCTAGGGTGGGGGTGGGTGAAGGACCTGGGAGGAAGTGCTCAGGCCTGGAGATTACAGAACTGAGTCCTGAAGGTTATAGGGTTCCCAAACGGGAGGTGAGACTTTGTCTGAGCTTTGCCCGAGACAGAGATGTTGGCCAGGGAACAGGGTGGGGTGTTGACGTGGCAGGTAACTGGAAGCTCAGGGTCTCTTCTGCAGACAGAACGTAGGTGTCCTGTGAAGTGGTCACCCAGTCTGTGCTTTGTTTCCCCAGTCAGAGGAGACCACATTGTGTAGTAGGCGAGAGTGAAGTGCAGGTAAAGCACTACTTCACCTGGACGATGTGTCTTGGGTCTAGGATACAGAGGAAGTAAAGGGACTGGTGTTACACCTTCGATGGTTGCAGGGGATAGTGTCGTGGAGCTATGGGGGGATGTTGGGAGTGAAGGAGGAGTGGACCAGGGTGTCCTGGAGAGTGCGGTCCCTGCAGAAGGCTGACACAAGAGTGGAGAGAGAATATGTGTCCGGTGGTGGCATCTCACTGGAGGTGTGGATTGGCAGCTGATGTGGATACAGTTAGAGTGGAAAGTGAGGACCGCGGGTCCCTATCGCTGTTGTGGGAGGGAAGAGAGGGAGTGGGGACAGAAGTAAGGGAGATGGGTTGGACCCGGCTGAGGGAACTACAGCACTGGGGAATCCTTGGTTGAGGAAGACAGTGGACATTTCGGAGGCTCCTTTGTCGAAGTTGGCTTCATTGGAATAGATGTGACAGAGATGGAGGAAATGGGAGAATGGAACAGAATCTTTCCAGGAAGCAGTCTGAGGATGGATAGTCAAGGGAACTGTGGAAGTTGATGGGTTTGTAGTGGATATTGATGGCCAGCCGATCACCAGAAATGGAAACAGAGCTGGGAAGGGAAGTGTTGGAGATAGACCTTGTAAAGGTGAGAGCAGGGTGGAAATCGGAAGTGAAATTGATAAACATTCCTAATTCCAGACAAGGGGGTGGGGTGGGAGGAAGCAGCACTGATAAGGTCATCAAGTTGTGGGTGGGGGCCTGAATAGGACTGGAACAAGGAATGTTCCACGTACCCCAGAGACAGACATACCTGGGGCCCACTCGGGTACCCATGGCCATCCGTCTGGCCTGAAGCAAGTGAGAATGAGTTAAAGGAGAATTGGACGAGAATTCTGATGTTCTGAAGCAGGGTCACTGAAACGTTGACTCCGCTTTCTCTCCGCAAATGCTGCCAGACCTGCTGAGTTTCTCCAGCAATTTCTGTTGTCGGGTCCCTTCTTTCTTTCAATTGCAATCCTGGGAGATTGTAAAGCACCATTTTCTGTTAGGGTGATTCCCTTTCATCTGTGACATGAAGCCTTTTATAGATGGAGACACAGAGCTGGTGTGGGTCCTCAGCGGGACACTCCCACTGTTGGTACTGGGCTATGTGCAGCTTAGGGTGGTGTTGTTGGACTGTGGAGACCATTTCACTGCCATTGGTTTGTGTCTCATCCTTAGCAATAGTCAATTTCCCACAAGTCACAGGCCCGAAGGAGGAAATCTGAATTTATCTCTAACCATTGCGGACAAATAGAATCCTAAAACACGCCTTGTTCTCTCCTGGCATTGCGATATTCTTTTCTGACCTCACTTCCTGTTGCGACAGGAGGGGAATAATTTAAGCGTTTGCATTTTTATCCCAGAAATTGGCAATGAAATGAAAGCAGGCGAGTCTGTTGAAAAGCTCGCATCCCTTTCATCCAGGAATGGAGTGAGAAGCCCTCCCACAGCAGCTTGGCATCTGAAGCTAAGGATGAGGTCACGACGCCTCGCCCCAGTTCAGGCGGTAGGTCAGATCACCAGTTTATACGTGAAGCATCGCATCCTGTGCCCGTTCTTTCCATCCCCGGCCTGAACGGGGCATGAGTATTGGCATGAATAAAATGTCATGGCATCACAGCTGCTGTCTAGACAGTCTGTTGGCAATTTGATCATTTCACCTTGGCCCACAGCCGCACGGTTCAGCTGCTGTGCTTATGCTCTGAGCAGATTTGGGGTCAGAACTAGGATTACCAGACAAACAAGCATTGCCAGGACTGCAACAAAAGCGATTCAATCTCGTTTTTTAATCAACAGGAATGGAAAAACAGACCTAGAGTTAGGAGATATTGTCACACGCACTCACGTACATGGATACCGGATTACAGTGCAAGTTTACAATGTCCCCACTCCTGGTGTCATCTTGGGCACAAAGTATCGAGGTATAAAATCTAAGGTGAACAGTGGAAAATTAAAGAAATAAGTTCCAAGTTCAACATTACGGTTCTTCATAAAGCAGTGAATAAGAAATAACGTTAAAGATCCAAATTACAGCCCTTCTTTAGCAATGAGCAATCATAGCAAACTGGGTTTTCCCTGGGCTGGGTTCGATCGCTCCCCCCACACTGGGCCCAATCTCTCTCCCCGCACTGGGCCCAATCTCTCCCCCACACTGGGTCCAATCTCTCCTCCACCCTGGGTCCAATCTCTCTCCCCACACTGAGCCCAATCTCTCTCCCCCCGCACTGGGCCCAATCTCTCTCGCCCCACACTGGGTCCAATCTCTCTCCCCACACTGGGCCCAATCTCTCCCCAGACACTGGGTTCGATCTCTCTCCCCACACTGGGCCCAATCTCTCCCCCCGCACTGGGCCCAATCTCTCTCCCCACACTCGGCCCAATCTCTCTCCCCCCGCACTGGGCCCAATCTCTCTCTCCCCACACTGGGTCCAATCTCTCTCCCCACACTCGGCCCAATCTCTCTCCCCCCGCACTGGGCCCAATCTCTCTCTCCCCACACTGGGCCCAATCTCTCTCTCCCCAACACTGGGCTCAATCTCTCCCCCGACAATGGGTTCGATCTCTACCCCCTTACACTGGGTTCAATCTCTCCCCACACTGTGCCCAATCTCTCTCCCTGCACTGGGCTCAATCTCTCTCCCCTACACTGGGCCCAATCTCTCCCCCGACACTGGGTTCGATCTCTCCCCCCAACACTGGGCCTAATCTCTCCCCCCCACACTGGGCCTAATCTCTCTCCCCCACACTGGGCCTAATCTGTCCCCCGACACTGGGTTCGATCTCTCTCTCTCTCCACACTGGGGCCAATCACTCCCCCCGCACTGGGCTCAATCTCGCTCCCCCACACTGGGCCCAATCTCTCTCCCCACACTGGGCCCAATCTCTCTCCCCCTGCACTGGGCCCAATCTCTCTCCCCCTGCACTGGGCCCAATCTCTCTCTCCCCACACTGGGCTCAATCTCTCTCCCCCACTCTGGGCCCAATCTCTCCCCTGACACTGGGTTCGAACTCTCACCCCAACACTGGGCCCAATCTCTCCCCCCCCCATTGGGCCCAATCTCTCTCCCCCACACTGGGCCCAATCTCTCTCTCCTGACACTGGGCCCAATCTCTCTCCCCCGTACTGAGTTCAATATCTCTCCCTGCACTGTTCTCAATTTCTCCCCTTGGACGGGGTTCGATATCTATCCCTGCACCATTCTCAATCTCTCACCCGTGCTGACCTCGGTCTCTCTCCCTGCACTGTTCCCAATCTCTCCCCTCGTGCTGAATTCGATCTCTCACCCTGTACTGCTCTCAGTCTCTCCCCCTGCGCTGGGATCGATCTCTCTCCCTGCACTGTTCTCAATCTCTCCCTCGCGCTGGAGGTTCGATCTCTCTCCCTGCGCTGTTCTCAATCTCTCCCCCCGCGTTGAGATCGATCTCTCTCCCTGCGCTGTTCTCAATCTCTCCCCCCGCGTTGGGATCGATCTCTCTCCCTGCACTGTTCTCAATCTCTCCCCCTGCGCTGGGATCGATCTCTCTCCCTGCACTGTCCTCAATCTCTCCCCCTGCGCTGGGATCGATCTCTCTCCCTGCACTGTTCCCAATCTCTCCCCTCGTGCTGAATTCGATCTCTCACCCTGTACTGCTCTCAATCTCTCCCCCTGCGCTGGGATCGATCTCTCTCCCTGCACTGTTCCCAATCTCTCCCTCGCGCTGGGTTCGATCTCTCTCCCTGCGCTGTTCTCAATCTCTCCCCCCGCGTTGGGATCGATCTCTCTCCCTGCACTGTTCTCAATCTCTCCCCCTGCCTGGGATCGATCTCTCTCCCTGCACTGTTCCCAATCTCTCCCTCGCGCTGGGTTCGATCTCTCTCCCTGCGCTGTTCTCAATCTCTCCCCCCGCGTTGGGATCGATCTCTCTCCCTGCACTGTTCCCAATCTCTCCCCTCGTGCTGAATTCGATCTCTCACCCTGTACTGCTCTCAATCTCTCCCCCTGCGCTGGGATCGATCTCTCTCCCTGCACTGTTCCCAATCTCTCCCTCGCGCTGGGTTCGATCTCTCTCCCTGCGCTGTTCTCAATCTCTCCCCCCGCGTTGGGATCGATCTCTCTCCCTGCACTGTTCCCAATCTCTCCCTCGCGCTGGGTTCGATCTCTCTCCCTGCGCTGTTCTCAATCTCTCCCCCCGCGTTGGGATCGATCTCTCTCCCTGCACTGTTCCCAATCTCTCCCCTCGTGCTGAATTCGATCTCTCACCCTGTACTGCTCTCAATCTCTCCCCCTGCGCTGGGATCGATCTCTCTCCCTGCACTGTTCCCAATCTCTCCCTCGCGCTGGGTTCGATCTCTCTCCCTGCGCTGTTCTCAATCTCTCCCCCCGCGTTGGGATCGATCTCTCTCCCTGCACTGTTCCCAATCTCTCCCTCGCGCTGGGTTCGATCTCTCTCCCTGCGCTGTTCTCAATCTCTCCCCCCGCGTTGGGATCGATCTCTCTCCCTGCACTGTTCCCAATCTCTCCCTCGCGCTGGGTTCGATCTCTCTCCCTGCGCTGTTCTCAATCTCTCCCCCCGCGTTGGGATCGATCTCTCTCCCTGCACTGTTCCCAATCTCTCCCTCGCGCTGGGTTCGATCTCTCTCCCTGCGCTGTTCTCAATCTCTCCCCCCGCGTTGGGATCGATCTCTCTCCCTGCACTGTTCCCAATCTCTCCCTCGCGCTGGGTTCGATCTCTCTCCCTGCGCTGTTCTCAATCTCTCCCCCCGCGTTGGGATCGATCTCTCTCCCTGCACTGTTCCCAATCTCTCCCTCGCGCTGGGTTCGATCTCTCTCCCTGCGCTGTTCTCAATCTCTCTACCCTCGCGCTGGGTTCGATCTCTCCCCCTGCACTGTTCTCAATCTCTCCCCCTGCGCTGGGATCGATCTCTCTCCCTGCACTGTTCCCAATCTCTCCCCCCGCGCTGGGATCGATCTCTCTCCCTGCACTGTTCTCAATCTCTCCCTCGCGCTGGGGTCGATCTCTCTCCCTGCACTGTTCTCAATCTCTCCCCCTGCGTTGGGATCGATCTCTCTCCCTGCACTGTTCTCAATCTCTCCCTCGCGCTGGGTTCGATCTCTCTCCCTGCACTGTTCTCAATCTCTCCCCCGCGCTGGGTTCGATCACTCTCTCTGCACTGTTCTCAATCTCTCCCCCTGCGCTGGGATCGATCTCTCTCTCTGCACTGTTCTCAATCTCTCCCATGCACTGTTCTCAATCTCACCCCCTGCGCTGGGATCGATCTCTCTCTCTGCACTGTTTCCACTTTCTCCCCTCGCGCTGGGATCGATCTCTCTCCCTGCACTGCTCTCAATCTATCCCCCGCGCTGGGATCAATATCTCTCTCTGCACTGTTCTCAATCTCTCCCCCTGCACTGGGATCAATATCTCTCCCTGCACTTTTCTCAATCTCTCCCCCCGCACAGGGATCGATCTCTCTCCCTGCACTGTTCTCAATCTCTCCCTTGCGCTGGGTTCGATCTCTCTCCCTGCACTGTTCTCAATCTCTCCCCCCGCACTGGGATCGATCGCTCTCCCTGCACTGTTCTCAATCTCTCCCCCCGCACTGGGATCGATCTCGCTCCCTGCACTGTTCTCGATCTCTCCCTTGCGCTGGGATCGATCTCTCTCCTTGCACTGTTCTCAATCTCTCCCCCCGCACTGGGATCGATCTCTCTCCCTGCACTGTTCTCAATCTCTCCCCATGCACTGGGATCGATCTCTCTCCCTGCACTGCTCTCAATCTCTCCCCCTGCGCTGGGATCGATCTCTCTCCCTGCACTGTTCTCAATCTCTGCCACTGCGCTGGGTTCGATCTCTCTCTCTGCCCAACACTGGGGCCAATCTCTCCCCCCACACTGGGCTTAACCTCTCTCTCCCTGCACTGTTCTCAATCTCTCCCCCCGCGCTGGGATCGATCTCTCTCCCTGCACTGTTCTCAATCTCTCCCCCCGCGCTGGGATCGATCTCTCTCCCTGTACTGATCTCAATCTCTCCCCACGCAGAATTCGATCTCTCTCCCTGCACTGTTCTCAATTTCTCCCCTCGCGCTGAGTTCGATCTCCCTCCCTGCACTGTTCTCAATCTCTCCCCCCGCGCTGGGATCGATCTCTCTCTCTGCACTGTTCCCACTTTCTCCCCTCGCGCTGGGTTCGATCTCTCTCCCTGCACTGTTCTCAATCTCTCCCCCGCGCTGGGATCGATCACTCTCTCTGCACTGTTCTCAATCTCTCCCCCTGCGCTGGGATCGATCTCTCTCTCTGCACTGTTCTCAATCTCTCCCATGCACTGTTCTCAATCTCACCCCCCGCACTGGGATCGATCTCTCTCTCTGCACTGTTTTCACTTTCTCCCCTCGCGCTGGGATCGATCTCTCTCCCTGCACTGCTCTCAATCTGTCCCCCGCGCTGGGATCAATATCTCTCTCTGCACTGTTCTCAATCTCTCCCCCTGCACTGGGATCAATATCTCTCCCTGCACTGTTCTCAATCTCTCCCCCTGCACTGGGATCGATCTCTCTCCCTGCACTGTTCTCAATCTCTCCCTTGGCCCTGGGACCGATCTCCCTCC
>NC_057721.1:4075443-4082485 GCF_004010195.1 Chiloscyllium plagiosum | reverse complement strand
CAATTCCCGACTCAGGCGACTGACTGTGTGGAGTTTGCACGTTCTCCCCGTGTCTGCGTGGGTTTTCTCCGGGTGCTCCGGTTTCCTCCCACAGTCCAAAGATGTGCAGGTCAGGTGAATTGACCATGCTAAATTGCCGGTAGTGTTAGGTAATAAGGGGTAAATGTAGGGGTATGGGTGGGTTGCGCTTCGGCGGGTCGGTGTGGACTTGTTGGGCCGAAGGGCCTGTTTCCACACTGTAAGTAATCTAATCTACAGTTGCCAATCATTCCCCCGCGCTGGGTTCGATCTCTCTCCCTGCACTGTTCTCAAGCTCTCCCCCTGCGCTGGGTTCTCAATCTCTCCCTGCACTGTACTCAATCTCTCCCCCCGTGCTGGGTTCGATCTCTCTCCCTGCACTGGACTCGATCTCTCTCCCTGCGTTGGGTTTGATCTCTCTCCCTGCACTGTTCTCAATCTCTCCCCCCGTGCTGGGTTCGATCTCTCTCCCTGCACTGGACTCGATCTCTCTCCCTGCGCTGGGTTCGATCTCTCTCCCTGCACTGGACTCGATCTCTCCCCCCCGCGCTGGGTTCGATCTCTCTCCCTGCACTGTACCCAATCTCTCCCCCCCGTGCTGGGTTCGATCTCTCTCCCTGCACTGGACTCGATCTCTCCCCCCCGTGCTGGGTTCGATCTCTCTCCCTGCACTGGACTCGATCTCTCTCCCTGCGTTGGGTTTGATCTCTCTCCCTGCACTCAGCCTGATCTGCTGGGCTCCATCTCGCCATCGAATTGAGTTGGTGTGGGTTCCTTCCCCCTTCAGAGTACTGACGATGAGACCTGCCCTGGTTCAGTCCTGAGGGCAGGCCTCACTGTTGGCGGTGACCTCTTGCAGATGGGTTGGTACAGCACAGCCTTGTCTTCCCTTGGGTTGGAGGTTTAGGAGTCAGCCTTCAAAGGTACCACTGCACTATTTAACTGAGATTTATTTCGTGAAATTTTGAGGTGGCGTCAACATGTTCAAAGAAAATTTGAGGGGTGCCTGTGCTGATACCTGGATTGTGCTGAGGTGGCTGCAGGTGGGACATCTTTCAAGTCCAGGCTGGTTTTCCTCTGCAGAGCCATTGCAGTTGCACAATGGCACGACACATGCCAGGGGAGTGACCCTCTGCCATGGGCCGAGAGTAAGGGTTCAGGTCAGGACAGAAAGGGAATCAGTCAACGATACATAAATTAATAAAGGAGAAGGTGACAATGGTGTCTGTGATCAGCAGTTGTAGAGTTTCTCAGAACAGTCACCATTCTTCCAATAGGCGAAAAGCCTGACCCTTACCAATCACATTCTGGGCACGACAGAATGTGATCCTGGTTTGTCACTCTCACTGGGCCAGCATTTATTGCCCCAGCCTTGTCTTTTATATTTATTTTGTTGTTTTTGTATTCATTCACAGGATGTGGGCATCACTGGTTAGGCCAGTATTTATTGCCCATCCCTAATTAGCCAGAGGGCAGTTCAGAGTCAACTGCACCGCTGTGAGTCTGGAGTCACATATAGACTAGACCAGGTCAGGTAAGGACAGCGATTTCCTTCCCTAAAGAACATTACAAGCCAAATGGGATTTTCCCAACAATTGATAATGATTCCTGATCATCAATCGACTCTTAATTCCATTTTTTTTGCAAATTCAAATTCAAGCCCAGTCCCCAGAATATTACCTGGGTCTCTGGATTAACAGTTTAGCGATAATACCACTCGGCCATCACCTCCCTTTAAAAATATGGAATGCTTCAGGAATTTGCATGTTATCCTGGCACAGGGGCCAAGCTAATCTTCACAGTACCATTGTAGTTTAGTAGACTTGTTGCCCTTGAGAAGATTGTGGTGAGCTGCCTTCTTAAAATTCTTAAGTCCTTGTGGTGTAAAGGTTACCCACAAAGCTTTTATAGAGGCAGATCGTTGTGGTTGTTAGGGGTCAGAGACGAAAAGGGTGGCGCTGGAAAAGCACAGCAGGTCAAGCAGCACCCGAGGAGCAGGAGAGTCAATGTTTCGGGCGTGAGATCTTCATCAGGAGTGTGGGGCAGGGGAGGTGCTGAGAGATAAATAGGAGGGGATTTGGGGCCGTGGGGGAAAGTAGCTGGGAAGGCGAGTGGCAGATGCAGGTGGGGGGGGTGATGGTGATAGGTCAGAGGAGAGGGTGGAGTGGATGGATGGGAAGCAGAATGGACAGCTGGGATTGTTCAAGGTGGCGGTGCTGAGTTGGAGGGCTGGATATGGGATTAGGTGGGGAGGGGGGAAATGAGGAATCTGGTGAAATCAACATTGATGTCGTGTGGTTGGAGGGTCCCAAGTAGGAAGATGAAGCGTTCTTCCTCCAGGCATCGGGTGACTAGGATTTGGCGGTGGAAGAGGCCCAGCATTTGTATGTTCTTGGCGGAGTGGGAGGGGGAGTTAAAGTGATTGGCCGCAGGGTGGTGAGGATGAGGCAGGTGCTGAGGAAGGTGATGTGGCTGTGGTAGTGTTCAAGGTTGTTGGGAGACAGTCATCTCAGCTCCAGGATATCTCTGCAAGAATTCCTCAGGATAGTGTCCCAGACCCAACCATCTTCAGCTGCTTCATCAATGACCTGTCCTCCATCATAAGTCAGATGGGGATGTTCACTGATGATTGCACAGTGTTCAGCACCATTCGCGACTCCTCAGATATTGAAGCAGTTCATATTCAAATGCAACACGATCTGGACAATATTCAGGCTTGGGCTGACAAGTGGCAAGTAACATTTGCATCACACAAGTGCCAGGCAAATGATCACTTCCAATAAAAGAGAATCTAATCACAGCCCTTGACTTTTAATGGCGTTACCATCACTGAAACCCCACAATCAACATCCTAGAGATTATCATTGACTAGGAACTCAAGCGCACTCTCCACATAAACTCGGTGGCTACAAGAGCAGGTCAGAGCCTAGGAATACTGCAGTGGGCAACTCACCTCCTGACTCCCCAAAGCCAGTCCACCAACTACAAGGCACAAGTCAGGAGTGTGATGGAATCTTCCCCACTTGCCTGGATGGGGACAGCTCCAACAACACTCAAGAAGCTTGACACCATCCAGGACAAAGCAGCCGCTTGATTGGCACCACATCCACAAGCATCCACTCCCTCCACCACCAATGTTCAGTAGCAGCAGTGTGTACCATCTACAAGATGCACTGCACAAATTCACCAAGGCTCTTTAGATAGGACCTTCTAAACCCACAACCACTTCCATTCAGAAGGGCAACAGCAGCAGATACATGGGGACACTGCAAGTTCCCCTCCAAGCCGCTCACCATCCTGACATGGAAATGTATCACTGTTTCTTCATTTTTGCTAGATTAAAGCCCTGGAACTCTCATTCTGCAATTGGATTGTAGAGCAAGGATGGTCTATAGGATACAAGGCCGACAATTCATTGGTACACCATAGATGGCGCTATCGTTTGTACACCCACAAGGGTCAGCTGAATGGCTGATCAACCAATGGAGCCCAAGGAAGTTAGTGGATGCTCAGACTTAACGGCTTCTTCAGCACTTCACTGCACCTTTGCAGCAATGTATAGGTTTGGGGGAGTGGGGGGTGGAGGGCGACACTGGCCAAGGCAAACAGCCTGGCAGCATTGGCAGTGCAGGCTGCTGCTTGGCAGCAGGGTCTGAGACCGGGCCAGCTACCTCCTTTGGTTTGGTCCCTCTGCACCCGAGGGCAGTCCTGCCAAGACATGGTACCCTTCCTACCTTCCTCCTCTGGCCCCTCCATCCCAGCCCTCTCCCCATACAAGGGTCTCTCCCAGTTGTCCCCAGCCAATACCCTGCAGCTATTCGCTTTTATTTGGGTGAACTTTGGTGGTGAGGCAGTCAGCAAGATCCTGGGTTTGTGAAATGAACCAGAGGAATGGAGTGATACAGACTATACAGTCCAACTTGTCCATGCCTACCACATATTCTCCATTAATCTCACCTCCTTTACCAGCATTTGGTCTACATCCCTCCAAACCCTTTCTATTCATATACCCACCCATGCCTTTTAAATGTTGCAATTGTACCAGCCTCCACCACATCCTCTGACAGCTCATTCCATACACGTACCACCCTCTGCGTGAAAAAGTTTGCCCCTTAGGTCCCTTTTATATCTTTCCCCTCTCACCCTAAACCTATGCCCTCTAGTTTTGGACTGCCCTACCCTGGGGAAAAGACCTTGTCTCTTTACTCTATCCATGCCCCTCATGGTTTTATAAACCTCTATAAGGCCCTCAGCCTCTGATGCCCCAGGGAAAACAGCCCCAGCCCATTCAGTCTCTCCCTATAGCTCAAACCCTCCAACCCTGGTGACATCCTTGTAAATCTTTTCTACACCCTTTCAAGTTTCACAACATCTTTCCTATAGCAGGGAGACCAGAATTGTCTGCAGTACTCCTCGCTGATATCCTGCTCACTTGCAGCATGACCTTCCAATTCTTGAACTGGCAAATAAAGGCAAGTGTACCAAATGCCTTCTTCACTTTCCTGTCTATCTGTGACTCCACCTTCAAGGAAATATGAAACTGCGCCCCAAGGTCGCTTAGTTCGGCAACACTCCCAAGGACTTTACCATTAAGCGTTGAAGTCCTGCCCTGATTTGCTTTTCCAAAATGCAACAACTACACTTATCTAAATTAAACTCCATCTGCCACTCCTCAGCCCATCTGATCAAGATCCCTGAGAAAGCAAATTATGAACTTTTGCGTTCAGCTGGGCATGTATAGTCTTTTGTGTACGAATAATGATAAGCGCCATTAGCCTCTCCATTGTCTTGACACTAAGATACGACTCATCAACTTACTCAATGACCTGTCACACTGAGCAACGTCCCCCACAGAAGGACAATGAAGATCATTCCCAAAGGGTCGCACTTTACCGCAACATACATAACGGAAGGGAGGGAGTTTGGGGCCGAGGCGAGTTCGAGGATTGCATGGCTCAGACACGAATCGATAAGTTGACTGGGGAAAGCAGAAGGTGAAGAAAATAAATTACTCTGAAGCGCGACTTCTATTGAGGAGTTTATATACCACCCGTTCCCCCACACCAATACATTAAATGGGATAGGCGCCCAAGTAATGCAGTCAATTCTATGCTTATTAGTGACTGGAAATGAGTTTTGATAACTGGCTGGAAGTGGAATAGAAGGTGATGGTGATAAAATACCACGCAGGGGAGTGATGTTTCGTAAGCTGCTGTGATAACAGGATCTGCCAGGCAAAGCTGCCAAGAATATACGAGTCACAACTTGACACCACATCAGCTTCCTGGAGTCAGGTTCACCTTTCGAGAAAGGAAGCCACATTTGCACAGTGGGGTAGCTAACTGGGTTGAGTTGATGAGGGAGTCGCAGACCACAGGCAGTCGGGTTGGGGTGAGCTGATGGTATTTTTCCCTCTCTGAGGGAAATTGCAGCAACATTCCTCACGCTCTGGTTTTTGTTCTGTACATTTATATTTCAAGGTCTATAAAGTGCTGGGATATTCACATTCCAGATAGGGACTGAATGGTGACAGGATAATCGAAGAAATTCGCAGGTGGGAAATGAATTTCCATGCAATTTATGTGGCATTACATTCACATCCATCTCAAACAGAGTGATAAACAAACATTTTCCATTTTAGAATAAACAGAATGTGCCAATAATGTAGGTATCTGGGATCTTTATTAATGGGGGAGTAGCACACCCCCAAAACTCCAAAGAGCTTCTGCTTAATGCCCGTGACATGCTTTCATAATGTAAATCTCAGAGCTAATTTATTCGTTCCTGCATTGACAGAGGTATTCTTCATCCACAATGCCATCTACACAATGAAAGCAGTTATATATTGTTATTTAGACATCAGCAGCAGCTTTTCTTTTGCAAACAGTGTTTGATGTACTGCTGAAGCCTCTCCCCAAGTTATACGTTTGCATTGGCTTCATTTTTCTCCCCCTCAGCAGAGTTCAAAAAAATAATCAAAGAAAGCATCAGGGTAAAATTGTAGAATTGTTCTGCTCAGAGCAAAGAAGGTTTTAATAAAAGGAGCACGGCAAAGACCGAGTCTCGGAAGGCCAATCCGCCTAAACGCGGCAGTGGACAAAACGTTCCGAGGGAACAGGATAAATCACCATTTAGAAAGCCACAGATTAATTAAGGAGACTCAGCATGGAGCTGTGAAGTGAAGGTCACATCTGACTAATGATAATGCACTTGTTTGAGGAGGTAACAAACAGGTTCAGTGAGGGTATTGCTTTTTAGTGCTTGTGGATCTCAACAATTGATTTTTCTTTTGACAAGGGATTTGCAGTTGTTCTAGTGACAGGGAACAACATGTCATGGCAAACTAGGATGTTTCAGACTAGAATCCTGGTCTCAGGTAGGTACCTTGGCTGTTTGATATCTATATCAATGCTTCAGACTTAAAATACAAGGGGAATGATTAACAGATTCGCAGGCGTCGCAAAGAATTGGCTGAGCGGTTGATGATGAGGATAGAAGATGGAGACAGCAGGAAGGTATCAATGCACTGGTTAGGTAACGAGACAATTGGAATTCAATCCAGAAAAAGTGCAATGTCATGCATTTGCGAAGGAAATGCAAATGATGGTTGAATACTGTTTGTGCAGGGGAGCAGAGGAATCTTCCAGCCTGTACCCTCCTTTCCTGAAGGGGACTGATCAGGCAAATAAGGTTGTCAAGAAGGTTTATAAAATCCTTGATGAGCGGTGATAGAATATAAGAACAGGGAAACTGTACAAAGCACTAGTTGAGCTGGAGCTAGAGTAATGCAGATCTTGCTGCTCGTTGTATCATGGTAAAGATGTCATCTCACGATAGAGATCTCTCAGAATATAGGACAGACAACTGAACAGCACGGGTATGGGGCTTTTTGACCCCTCCCTCCTTATTGTGCTCGCCATAACGCCAAATTAAACTAATCCCTTCTGCCTGCCCTTGGTCCATATACCTCCATTCCTTACATAATCATGCGCCTACCTAAAAGCCCCTTAAGCCCCCCCCCCCC
>NC_057721.1:4056420-4075374 GCF_004010195.1 Chiloscyllium plagiosum | reverse complement strand
TATTAGACATTTCAACGCAGGGAAAAAAGGGTTCTGACTGTCAACCCTATCCATGCATCGCATTATGTTAGAGATTTCTATCTCCCCTCAGCCTCCACCACCCCAGAGAAAACAACACGAGTTTTTTCTAGCCTCCCCTTGTAGCTCATGATTTCTAAACCAGGCAGCATCCTGGTAAACCTGTTCTGCACCCTCTCCAAAGCCTCCACATCCTTTCTGTAATGTGGCGACCAGAACTGAACGCAAGGCCATTGGCAGGAATGGAGATTTCTGTTGCCAAGGTGATTAGTTTGACTGAGATTGTTGCTGTGTTGGGGAAGGAGGGAGTGTGGGTAGTGGAGGGTGTATTTAATTGAGGTGTATGAATCTCCACCTCATTGAGTTAGTGATCCAGAACCTCAGCTTTGGGGACAATGGTTTAAATCCCATTTTGGTAGATGGTAAAATTTGAATTGATGTTTTTTTACATAGCTGGCCTAACATCAACTATGTAATCATTGTCAATTGATGTAAAAACCCATCTCGTTCTCCAATGTCCCTGTGGGGAAGGAAATCTACCATGCTGAAAAGGTTCAAAAAAGATTTACAAGGATGTTGCCAGGGTTGGAGGGTTTCAGCTACAGGGAGAGGCTGATCAGGCAGGAGCTGTTTTCCCTGGAGCATTGGAGGTAAAGGGATGACCTTATACAGGTTTATAAAATCGTGAGGTGCATGGATCAGGGAAATAGTCTCGACCTTTTCCCTGAGGTGGCGGAGTCCAGAACTAGAGAGCACAGGTTTAGGGTGAGAGGGGAAGGATTTAAAATGGACCTTTACAAAGTTGAAGGTGTGCACTGTATATTTAAGAGAGAGTGATGCTGTTCTGCACTGAGAGCTTACAAGCACCTGTGAAATGACTAAATATTAGTATCAGAGTTTACTGGAAAATTGAAAATATGTAACATTTGGCTGTGAAATGGATACCTGAGTTGGTTGCTGTTTTGACAACAACTCAAATTTAACTAATCAGTTCAAATTATGCCACAGGGTGCTAAAACCCAGTCGAGGTTGAATTTATTGCTTTGCCAACATTGAACCAATGAGAAGATCCGATGTTGGAGATACAAAAATGTAGGAGTTTTGAAAATTGGATACAGAACAACTGCCATCAACACAGATCCAAGAAATTAGGAAACACTCTCGATCAAAGGTACACTTTCATAGGAAGCATCTTCGCAGTAACAAGAAAGAAGACAACCAGGGAGATCTTCAGCTGGAAGAAGACAGGCACTGAAGATGACAGCCGCTGGTTTGAAATTAAGTTGATGTAAGTTTAATAAGTGTTTTAGTGGAACAGCATATTGTTACAGAGTTGGAGACAGCTAAGAAGCAGTTAAGAAAAAGGGGGGCTTAGAGTTGTGAGTAGTTGTTGTTTAATGTCCACTTTTAGAGTTAAAGAATAAATTGATATTATTTTCTTTAAATAGTGGAACTTGGGAGCTCTCTGTCACTTATATTTTAACAGGGAGAAAGTGAGGCCTGCAGATGCTGGAAATCAGAGTCAAAACGTGTGGTGCTGGAAAAGCGCAGCAGGTCAGGCAGCATCTGAGGAGCAGGACAGTTGATGTTTTGAGCATAAGATCTTCATCAGGAATGTAGGGGGGGGGCAAGGGGACGGAGAGATAAAACCACCCCCATCCCATTTATCTCTCAGCCCCCTTGGGCACACTCCCACCCCCCCCAACATTCCTGAGGAAGACCTTATGCTTGAAACATCGACTCTCCCGCTCCTTGGATGCTGCCTGACCGGCTGTGCTTTTCCAGAACCACACGTTTTGAGACATATTTTGAAAGACTACGAGGTGAGTGAATCTTTTCTGAATGTTTGGTTTAATTAACAAAAAGGTTCACTGCCATGTCATAACAGACCCGAGGGGCACCTTTTTATGCAGAGGGTGGTGGGTGTATGGAATGAGCTGCCAGAGGGACTAGTGGGAGCTGATACAATTACAACATTTAAAAGGCACCTGGAAGGGTATATGAATAGGAAGGGTTTAGAGGTGGGCCAAATGCTGGCAAATGGGACTAGATTAATTTAGGATATCTGATTGGCATGGACAAGTTGGACCGATGGGTCTGTTTCCATGCTCTTTGACTCTAGTGTGGAGTACATGTGTCTTTTCAGAAGATACAACACACTAAGTGTTTGATTTCCAGACGTTAATGTGATCACGAGTGGCAACATTTATTAACCAGGAAGATTTTCCAATAGCACTGTGGGCGACTTGCATGTTAATGCTGATCTGTAACTGAACCATCCCAGCTTTTGTCTTAAATCAGCAGTTATTTCAATCAAGATGAAAGGAAAGAATGAGTATTTACATACTCATTCAGGATGTCCCGCATTGCAACCACTGAAGCAACTTTCCAAGTGTTGTAAGGAAGGAAAACAATAGCCAACATACGCCATCACTCAAACAGCGATGTGGTAAATAATCTGATTCAGTGTAATGGATTGAGGTACAAATATTGTCCAGGACAGAGGAGCAGAGGTTGACCATTCAGCACATTAAGTTCTCTCCTGCATTCAATGAGATCAAGATGAAGCTGATGATCCTCAGCCACACTTTCCTGCCTTATCCCCATGATTCCATTAATACTGGGAGAAATCAAGGGCAGAATTTAACTTAACATAGGTCCTGGCCGCAGAATGAAGGGCAGATTGTAGCAGCAGGAAAAACACACCTAGCTTGATACTTAAATAATATAATGGGATGAGATAAAGGTTGAAATTGGTATCATAGGTGGACGCTAGTGATTTTCAATCACAACGTGCTGATGGTACTAAGTTTGGAGTGAAATAATTGTTGCAGAATTTGGTTCTAATATCAGCATGGAAAGGCCTCTGATTGGTCAGTACAATGTTGATTGCCTGCACAGATAGCTGGCAGGTCTTTGAGCTGTCTTCGGTGTGGTGTCTTTGGTTCCATGACCAATTCCTTCACTGTACAATGGAAACATAGCCTCAGGGAAAGCCTGGGCTAACACCAGAACAGAGAGCAGTCGGGCTCCTGTGGTGGCCAGGTTGATCTTGTTGTCTACGAGGTCCTTGACTGAGGCTGTTAACCTCGGCCAACCAGGATAGCCCTGACTGACCAATATTAACAGGGGAGCCTCCTCAATAAAAAAAGAAAAATATAACCAGGAGATTCAGCACCTCCTCAAGGTAGGGCACTGACTCTGTACTGGCTGGGCCACAGTCAGTGTGTTCCTGCTGGTACTGAGGACCAGAGATCCCCCTTGTTTAAGGAAGATAAAAAAGGAATAACAGGGGATTCAGAATCACCTCAGTTCAGGGGACAGTTTCCGAGCTGGCTGGCCACAGCCAGTGGACAAGTAATTAGACGCTGACTTGGTAACAGGATACCAGCATCTGTGCAGTTATTTCAGCTCCCATCTCATTCCAATTTATTTTGGGCCATGCGTCCAAACTGTAACCTTCTGGGAAGACAGAACTATTTTGGACAGACTTGGTAGCAAAGATGTGCCCTTACAGCTAATGGCAATGAAATGCCGGGAATACGGTGTGCAATTCTGGTCTCCCTCCTATGGGAAGGATATTGTGAAACTTGAAAGGGTTCAGAAACGATTTACAAAGATGTTGCCAGGGTTGGAGGATTTGAGCTATGGGGAGAGGCTGAACAGGGGCTGGTACAATTGCAACATTTAAAAGACATCTGGATGGGTATATGAATAGGAAGGGTTTGGAGGGATATGGGCCAAGTGCTGGCAAATGGGACAAAATTAATTTAGGATACCTGTTCGGCATGGATGGGTTGGGTCTGTTTCCGTGCTGTACATCTCAATGACTCTCTGAGTCTGTCTGATCAGTCAAGTAAATGAATGGCAGGTGAGAGCGAAAATGTGGGAGGGGAATTACAATTTTATAAAAGAATTACAATACAAGCTACAGTATCACAATATGTATACAACGTACAGAACATTCAATTATGTTAGCAGCATGCTTACAGTCAGTGTCACGTCAGTCTATTTTGCAACTGATCAAAATACTTCATGTAAGTATTATATACAGTGTACAAATACAGGTTATAAGGTGTAAGTAATTCACACAGAAGTCCACCCTGTAGCCCTTTTGCTGTGGGTTGACCCACAATGTCATTTGGGAGGGAGTTTGAGGATTTTGACTCAGTGACAGTGAAGGAATGCTGATATATTTCCAAATCAGAATGGAGGGGAGCTTGAAGATAGTGGTGTTCAGATTCTGAAACCAACAACATAGATGGCATGGCTGGTCAAGAAGGTATATGGCACACTTGCCTCTATTAGCAGGACATTGAACATAAAAGTTGGCAACTTATGTTACAGCCGTACAAAACTTTGGTTTTTCCAGCAACACATTTCCAGCTCTGATCTCCAGCATCTGCAGACCTCACTTTCTCCTCCATTAGTAGGACATTGAACATAAAAGTTGGCAACTTATGTTACAGCCGTACAAAACTTTGGTTTGGCCATATTCTGGAGTATTACGTACAGTTCTGGTTACCACACTACCAGAAGGACATGGACGCTTTGAGAGGGTACAGAGAAGGTTTCCCAGGATGTTACCTGGTCTGAAGGGTTTTAGTTACGAGGAAAGGTTGGATAAACTCGGATTGTTTTCACTGGCAAGGTGGAGGCATAAGGGGTGACCTGATAGAAGTCTACAAAATTATAGAATCGTAGAATTAATAGTGTGGAAACAGGCTATTCAGCCCAACAAGTCCACACTAACCCTCTAAAGAGTATCCCACCCAGAACCATTCCCCTACCCTATCTCTCTGCATTCCCCACGACTAATGCACCTATCCTACACACCTCATTTATATGAGAGACATAGATAGGGACTTTTTACCCAAGGTGGAAGGGTCAGCTACAAGGAGGCATAAGTTCAAGGTGAGGGGGGAAAAGTTTAGGGGAGAAATGGGGAGGAAAAGCTTTCACACAGAAGGTGATAGGTGCCTGGAATGTACTGCCAGTGGAGGCAGTAGCACATCAGCAAGGTTTAAGGTATATCTTAATAACACATGAACAGGAGGCAAATCAAGGGATAGAAACCGCACATGGACAATACGTGGCAGATCTAAATAAGGATTAGAATCGGCGCAGGCTTGCAGGGCTGAAGGGCCTGCCCCTGTGCCATATTGGATTTATAGACGGAGCAATCCAGAGAGAAGCTGCGTGAGCAGGTGTTGTTTTGCGGTGAGTCCTGAACGGACAGCTCCCAGGTGAAGGTTTGATCCAGGATGGAAGGAGCGCTGGTTCAGAAGCGTAACCTGTGGCTAACATGGAAGCAGTTTGAACTTTCCCCAGTCTTGCTGCTCAAGGCCAAACTTTAACATGAATTCCCAAATGCTACCGGCCAAGAAAATGCTGCATACTTCTGAAAGTTGGAGGATCTGTTAAACTTGAGTGAAGCAAGCACACAACAATGTGTACTCGAAGGAGCTCATGCACAACTATGAGTGGATGAAATTTATGGTCTACTCGAGTTGCAGTTTGTCACCTATCACAACGACAAATTAGTGACGGCAAAATAATTACTGAATGATAATGGGGTGAGCCCTATCCCCCAACAAATGGCTTTGTTCGTCTTGTTAACAAGTTAAAACTCTCAAAGAGAAGAGGAAATGAACTCACTTCGAAACTCCCAACTTCCAGTTTTAACAGAGGGCAGAGCAGGGCAACTAATCATTCCAGCAGAGATGGGTTGGTGAAACTTTCGAAGGAGGTGATATATCTTCACTTGCCCCATTTATCTGTTCTGAACCACAATTCACTGAGTTTTCAAGGTTGTGGGAGGTGTCACATAATGGAGTCACCTTGACAGCACAAATTGTGGACCGAGAGGATTAGATCTGCTTCCTCTTGGCTCCTCAGGCTTCCCCCACCCTCACCTCACCAGCTCCCAATATGAGCAATCTCTGCCTACCCATCGCTCCTCTGTGGCTTACCTGACCATTAATGCTGTCAATGAGAAATAGCAGCCGAAATTGCTGGAGAAACTCAGCCAGTCGCATCTGCGGAGAGAGAAACAGAGTTAACATCTCGAGAGTCCAATTATCCTTTGGCTTTCATTTTGGATCTTCAGCACTTTCCTTTTATATCAACCTATTGATCAACGGGCTCACTAAACAGAAAACCTTGTGGAAAAAAAGGTGAAACTGCATCCTACAGTTCGAAAGTGCAGAGCTTTCAGGAGCCTGAATCCCCCTTTTTATATTTATTTCCATCCATAATTCTTCCCTTGCCCTGGTATCAGACGATGCTCACAAGGCTGTCCAACACCCCTCTCCCCCTCTTACAGTATCACAATGAAATCTGGACTAATATCAGATCATTTGGTGCTGGAACTGATTAATATAGATCCATCACTGATATGTGGTGAAGTTTGACCTCTAATATAATAACGAGTGCATTTTAATATATTGTCTCCCTCGCAGAAGTGCCTCAGTGTGAACCTTACATGAACTGAGCACGTACTGCACTGTGTCAGTAAATGTCTCACCTAAGTGTAGTTTCTGGTGGATAAATTAAGTGCAATCCAAAACTGCCGTAAACCTGTCAGTGTCTTAATCTAATGAGCACTGCCTGAAGTAAATTTGCAATGAAGAGAATGTTTTAATCAATTTCCTCATCCGCTCATACTTTTGCCAACAACTGATTTAAAAAAAAACACGCAGATTATCATGGAAAAAAAAATACCTTCCAGAATTGCAATCTCTGTGTTTCGATATTGCGAGAAAAAAAAAGGTCATTAAGCAAAGAGCAATTCCTCCTAAATTAAATTGGCAGAGCTAAATTGGAAGCTGGTTTGTGATGGAATGTCACCTTGAGAAAAAAAATTGATTCTTACCTCTCCTGTACCAAGTGACAATTTCATTTTGTTAAAGAAGTGCTTGCTGCTCTGTGATGAGGTGAAATAGGTACCCCAAATTGTTAAATAAAAATTGGAGTGGTACTCTGCGAGCTCAACGTTCATCAAAATCAATCAATTGGAGTACTTTATCTCCGCGATTAGTGGAAAACACCAAGCAGTAGATAAATGCTGCAGATTTGTTGTTGATTTATAGTCACTGGATTGGAACGCTGTTTTCAGCCACCCTACTGTACTATCAGCCAGATCTTTAACAGTTGACTGCACAAGCTGCCCAGACAGTGGAGCTGGAATATGAATCTGAGCTCTGTGCTAGTCCCCCTGATTCCAAAGGTTGTATGCTGAAATCCAAGTCCTATCCATAGAATCATAAAATCCCTACAGTGAGGAAAGAGGCACCGAATCTGCAAAGAGTACCTAACCCAGACCCCCACCCTATTCCTGTAACCCTGCATTTATCATGGCTAACCCACCTAGCCTACATATCCCTGTGATATTATGGACAATTTGGTGTCGTCAATCCACCTAACCCGCACATCCCTGGACACTATGGGCAATTTCCCATGCCTAACCCACCCAACCTGCACATCCCTGGACACTATGGGGTAATTTCCCATGCCTAACCCACCTAACCAGCATATCCCTGGACACTACGGAGTAATTTAGCATGGCTAACCCACCTAGCTAGCACATCCCTGGACACTATAGAATAATTTAGCATGATCAATCTGCCTAACCTGCACATTTTTGGATTGTGGGAGGAAACTGGAGCACCCAGAGGAAACCCACTCAGACACGGGGAGACACACGCAGACACAGGGAGACACACGCAGACACAGGGAGACACACGCAGACACGGAGAGAATGTGCAAACTTCACAAAGACAGTCGCCCAAGTGTGATGTTGTACCTGGGCCCCAGGCACCGTGAGGCAGCAGTGTTAGCCTTCATTTTGTTCATAAGTTTGCATGCGTGAGCTTATTGAGTATGGTTAGGGCTCTGCCTATTACAAACAAGTGAAAGAGAATGCTGTTTGATTCCACTGACAGCCACCCCATTGCCCCTGTTAGCGGGGTTTTCGAACACATCTCATATGGTGTTGCAATTCACTGAACATGCTGGACCTGGATTGATTGGTAATTATTGGTAGGTGGGAGATCTGGCCGAGAGTCTGTGATCCTGAGAGAAGAGATTGCTGGCATGTCAACTGCCTTAAAAATTCAAGATATGGTGGTCCTTCCCATGGCCAGGAGCTCTGACTTCTATAGAGTAAAGGGAATTGTACATTTAGTCTGGATATGGTGACTGAGCGTGTGTGAAACGAGCTTTATTATAGCAACATCAGATGAAGTGGGACTGGAGCCTGGGTGTGCAGTTCTCAAATTTAAATCTTCCTTCTTACTGTCATCTGTATCGAGTTACGTTCAATAAGCCCTGTTCACTCAGAAAAGCACTGAGTCCATATTACTGCTGCAGTAACAGGACACGCAGAACTGGAGGTTGGCAGTAAGGACTGGGAGTGAAGTGGGAGATAATGGATTACAAAGCTAATCCAATGATCCAAACCCAGAAGTGGGCAAAATACCTGAAGTAAAGATAGAGGCTGGCTATGAAGGAATTTGAGGCACATTTAAGCACAGAATCAGAGCAAGAGGGGCAACCTTTCTGCATGGAGGGTGGTTTGTGAGTAGAAGTGGTAGGTGCAGACACAGTCACAACATTTAAAAGACTCATTTGGACAGGTACACGGATAAGAAAGGTTCAGAAGGGTACGGGCCAAGTGCAGGCAAACGGGGCTAATTTCATTGGGAAACGTGGATGGTTTGCACAAAGGGACTGTATCCGTGCTGGGTGCCTCTGTAACTGGAAAAGTGCACTCACACAAATTGAGGGCGAAGGCCTATTTCTCCAGGGACAGTAAGAAACGAGAGAAAGTAGATCAGCTACAGTGAGTAATAAATCCCCATAAATTACAAGGCAATTTTAAAGAAATGTTCTCGGAGAAGGCATCCAGACAAGGGACGGGGAAAGATTGTTCAGTCTCCATAACAAATAACCTCTCGAAACACCAGAAGGATAGATATAGCCTTATTGTGACCCAAGCCCTTATAAAGCACAAAGGGTCCTCTCCAATCTGCAGATTAGTGCCAACGCTTCAGCAGCTATCATGCCCCAGCTGTTCTCAACAGGAAGCCAGACACGGACCACGTCAGCATTTGGTGCCTCATCCAGGCTGGTGCTGTAGTGAGGCATTGCTCCCTGTGTTGAAAATATTGGGCTGGAGTGAAGGATTTGATGCGAGTGGGCTTGATTCATTTTTAAAAATGTCAAACTCATCTCCAACTCCCTTCAAACGTGCCTACTTCTGCTTTTCAAGGTGTCAGGTAAAAGGAACCCAACCCACTCTGGGGAAAGGGTTGGCTAATTTGACTCATGGGATCTGAGTATCACTGGCTGGGTCAGTGTATATTCCACTAATCGCCCGAGAGAAGATGTGTCTTTGGGATGTAGGGACACCCATTATGCCCTCTGGGAGGGAATTCCAATATTCTGACCCAGCGACACTAAAGGAATGGTGATATGTTTCCACGTCAGAATGGTGAGTGCCTTGGAGGGGAACATGCAGATAGTGGTGTTCCCATGTATCTGCTGCCCTTGACCTTCAAGATGGAAGTGGTTGTTGGATTGGAAGGTTCTGTGCAAGGATACTTGGTGAATTTCTGAAGTGTATCTACAGATGGTACACACTGCTGCTACTGAGGGTTGGTTGTGCAGGGAGTGCATGCTTGTGAATGTGGTGACAATCAAAGTACCTGTTTTGTCCTGGATGATGTCAAGCTCTTTGAGTGTTGTACCCATCCAGGCAAGCGGGGAATATTCCATCATATTCCTGACTTGCGCCGTTTAGATGGTGGATAGTCTTTGGAGAGTCAGGAGGCGAGTTACTTGCTACAGTATTCCTAGCCTCTGACCTGCTCTTGTTTTAATTAGATTACTTACAGTGTGGAAACAGGCCCTTCGGCCCAACAAGTCCACACTGACCCTCCGAAGAGCAACCCACCCAGACCCATTCCCCGACATTTACCCCTTCACCTAACACTGCGGGCAATTTAGCACGGCCAATTCACCTAACCTGCACATCTTTGGACTGTGGGAGGAAACCGGAGCACCCGGAGAAAACCCATGTAGACACGGGGAGGATGCGCAAACTCCACACAGACAATTGCCCGAGGTGGGAATTGAACCCAGGTCTCTGGCACTGTGAGGCAGCAGTGCCACCGTGTTGCCCATGCAGCACTTGTAGCTGCTATATTTGTATGGCAAGTCCAGTTGAGTTTCTGGTCAATGGTAACTCCCAGGATGTTGACATTGGGAGATTCAGTGATGGCAGCACCATCGAATGTCAAGGGGCAGTGGTTAGATTGTGTCTTATTGATGATGGTCACAACCTGGCATTTGTATGGCATGACTGTAACTTGCCACCTGTCAGCCCAAGCCTGGATATTGTCCGGATCTTGTTGCATTTGAACATGGTCTTCTTCAGTATCTGAGGAGTCATAAATGGTTCTGAGTATTCTGCAATCATTGGCGAACATCCCCACTCCTGACCTTATGATGGAGGGAAAGTCATTGATGAGGCAGCTGATGATGGTTGGGCCTAGGACACTGCCCTGAGGAACTCCGAGAGAGGTGTCCTGGAGCTGCGATGACTGACCTCCAACAACCACAACCATGAAGACAAACAAAGTGGCAAAGACCAGCAGGAAACTAGAAGATTGGGAAAACTTTAAAGGTCAACAGGAAGCCACAAAAAACTTATAAAGAAAAATAAAATAGATTATGAGAGTAAACCAGCTGAAAATATAAAGACAGATTGCAAAGGTTTCTATAAGTATATAAAATGAAAAAGAGTAGCTAAGGTAGACGTTGGTCCTTTAGAGGATGAGAATGGGGATTTAGAAGTGGGATATGAGGAAACGGCCGAGGCATTGAACAGGTATTTTGTGTCGGCCTTTACAGTGGAGGACTCTAATAACATGCCAGTAATTGACAAAGAGATGAAGGTAGGTGAGGACCTGGAAACCATCATTATCACGGAAGAGGTAGTGTTGGGCAAACTAGTGGAGCTAAGGGTAAACAAGTCTCCTGGCCCTGATGGAATGCATCTCAGGGTGCTAAAAGAGACGGTGGGAGAAATAGCAAATGCACTTGTGGTATTTTTCCAAAATTTGCTGGACTCTGGGGTAGTTCCAGCAGATTGGAAATTAGCAAATGTGATGCCACTGATTAAAAAGGGAGCTAGACAAATGAAGGGGAATTATAGGTCTGTTTGTTTAACTTCTCTGGTGGGGAAAACGCTTGAATCTATTATCAAGAAAGAAATAACAAGGCATCTAGATAGAAATTGTCCCATTGGGCATATGCAGCACGGAATCATGAAAGGCAGGTCATCCTTAACTAATCTTTGAGAATTCTATGAAGATATTATGAGCATGGTGGACAATGGGGACCCAGTGGATGTGGTGTACCAAGATTTCCCAAAGGCATTCCACAAGGTGCTACACAAAAGGCTGCTGCATAAGACAAAGATGCAAGGCATTATGGGCAATGCGTTAGCTCAGATAGAAGATTGGTTAACCAACAAGAAGCAAAAAGTGAGGATAAATTAGTGCTTTTCTTGTTGGCTATCAGTGACTAGCGGTGTGTTTCAGCGATCCGTGTTGGGACGGCAATTATTCACAATTAACATAGATGGTTTGGTGTTGTGGGATCACGTGTAGCGTGTCAAAGTTTGCAGATGACACTAAGATGAGTGACAGATCAAAGTGTGCAGAGGACTGTGAAACTTTGCAGAGGAACATTTTAAGTGAGTGGGCAAAGGTCTGACAGATGGAGTACAATACTAATAAGTGTGAAGTCATCCATTTCGGTAGGAATAATGGCAAAAAGGGCTATTATTTGAATGGTGAAAAGATGCAGCATGCTGCTGTGCAGAGGGACCTGGGTGTCCTTGTGCATGAATCACAGAGCGCTGGTCTGCAAGTACAACAAGCAATTAGGAAAGCAAATGGAATTTTATCCTTCATTGCTAAAGGGATTGAGTTTAAAAGCAGAGGGGTAATGCTGCAGCTGTACAGGGTTGCTGGTGAGGCCACACCTGGAGTACTGCGTGTAGTTTTGGTCTCCTGACTTGGAAGAAAGGATGTACTGACACTGGGGAGGGTGTAGATGAGGTTCACCAGGTTGATTCCGGAGTTGAGGGGGTTGGCGTATGGGGAGAGACTGAGTAGACTGGGATTATATTCATTAGAATTTAGAAGAATGAGGGGGGATCTTATAGAAACATATAAAAATATGAAAGGAATAGATATGACAGAAGTAGAGAGGATGTTTCCACTGGTGGGTGAAACTAGAACAAGAGGTCATAGCCTCAAAATTAGGGGCAACAGATTTAGGACTGAGTTGAGAAAGAACTTCTTCACCCAGAGGGTTGTGAATTTGTGGAATTCCCTGCTGAGGGAAGTAGCTGAGGCCACCTCATTGAATATTTTTAAAGCAAAGATAGATAATGTTTTGAACAGTAAATGAATTACTGTTATGGTCAGAAGATGGGTAAGTGGAGCTGAGGCCATGAAAAAAAACTCAGCCATGATTTAATGAATGGCAGCGCAGGCTGGAGGGGCCAAATGGCCTACAGCTGCTCCAAGTTCTTACGTTCCTATGTGTCACTATGACTCCAACTACTGGAGAGTTTGTCCCTTGATATTCATTGTTTTCAGTTTTCCTAGGACTCCTCGATGCCACACTAGGTTGAATGCAGAATTACTGTCAAGAGCTATCATTCTCCCCTCCCCTCTGGAACTCAGCTCTTTTGTCCATATTTGAACCAAGGCTGTAATGAGGTCAGGAGCTGGGTGGTCCTGGTGGAACCCAAACTGGGCGTCACTGAGCAGCTTATAGCTGAGCAGGAGCTGCTCAATAGCACGGCTGATGTCACTTTCCAACCTGAATGAAAATTGTGAAATATCCAGATTACTGTAAAATCCCAGTTGATTCGATGGGCGGGAGCAGGATTGTAAGGAATACCATCCTTGCCTGGTGTAGCTGACATACTGGTCTTATCAATGACATGACAAGAAACAGTTTTTTAAAAATTAGAAAAGATTGAGACCAACTAAGTGGAGCTTGAAATTACTGTTCTTCTGATGTTGCACTTATTATATTTTTGATGCATTGTGATTTAATGGCAATTTTCATGGAATGGAGTCATCAAAAGTAGCACTTGTATCAGGGCCGAGGGGTTCAGGAACACAATTCTTTGAACTTTGCATCTCAGATAGACAGGGTGGTTAAGAAGATGCTTAGCAGGCCTGCCTTCATTGCCCAGACTTCTGAGCGCGGCAGTTGGGATGTTATGTTGATGTTGTACAGAACACTGGTCAAGCCTCTTCTGGCGTACTGTGTCCAGTCCTGCTCGCCCTGTTCCAGGAAGGATATCATTAAGCTAGAGAGGGTCCAGAAAAGATTTACCGGGATGTTGCTGGGATTGGAGGGTTTGAGATGTAAAAATAGGCTGGAAAGGCTGGGACATTATCCACTGGAGCATAGGGTGACCTTATTGAGATTCATAAAACTATGGGGGATAGAGATAAGGTGAATAACATGGGTCATTTCTCTAAGGTGGGTTGTTGGGGTTAAAACTAGAGGGCATACTTTTATGGTGAGAGGAGAAGATTTAAAAAAGGACATGAGGGCCAACATTTTTCCATAGCAAATGGTGCCAGAGACAGTGGTGGATGCGGGTAGAGTTACAACGTTTAAAAGACATTTGGTTAAGTACATGAAGAGGAAAGGTTTGGAGGGATAAGGGCCAGGAGCAGGCAAGTGGGACTGGTTTAGTTTGGGAACATATCTGGTGTGGACTGGTAGGACCGAAGGGTCAGTTTCCATACTGTACGACTCTATGACTCGCTGGAGTATGGAATGTAATGTGTCAATACACATGCAGGATTTACATTCTGAGCTTGTTAAAGACCTGCATACTGGATAATGAAGTGTGATGCGCCTGTTACTAGGATGTGCATTGCGGTCCCTCATTCAGGACCTGATCCTGTTGTTTTTGCAAGTGGCACCCGAGTACTCCAGTGCTAAATATTTGAAAATATTGGAAGGAGAAAGTATTCCCTACGTACAGCAGTCCCCCCGTACCCTCGGGGGAATGCGTCCCAAGACCTACCGCGGAAACCTGAAACCACGGATAGTCATAAACCCATTCATTCAAACGGGAAATTTACCTTCCCAGCAGCGCCCAATCCCTGGTTCACTATAATACGTTAGGGCCGTGGTAAACCGCAGGTAACTGAAAGCGCAGAAATCGGACCCGCGGATTCAGAAGTTGGCCTGTACATTGCTAGACAGGAAGAGGCGTCCTTTGGGAAATAAGAATCAATTTACACAATACAACAGGTATCGGGGTCAATTTCAGCACAGGTATTGTGGCTGAGTTTGAACATTAAAATAGCTGCCCATCTTACAGCTTGAGGAATGCCTAAAATCCATCTATGGCCTTCTCTTGGATCACTTGTGGCTTAAATGCTCTCCAATCTACACCCATTTCTTTCAAATAATGGTGCAAGCATTAAAATGGTGTGTGTAAGCAGTCTCACCTTTGGTATTCCAGCCAGGTAGTGTCACTCGGGCACCATTTGGGTAGAATCAGCACTGTACTCACCCACTGTGCCACGATGCAGGTGTGTTTTGACTGCTTCTCGATCCCTTGTTATGGTTCATGTCACACTACAGGTGATCTCATTACACTATACACTCTCACACACACAGTCACACCCAAGCACACACATACACTTACACACAATCATGCTCACACTGACTGTCCCTCATACACATGGTCGCTCTCAGACACACACACACACTCATGCGTGCACCCTCTCACAGGCCTATTCTCCAACATGCATGTACACACACACACTGTCACACACTCATGCACGCACTCACACACTCTCTCTCACAAACACATTCTCTCCTCTCTTTCTCTCTCTCTAAAATACACACACGCACGCGCACACACACAAGTCTATAGGTGAATTTGTATTTGCATATTTGTATTTGCAGATACATTCTATTTTGTTAAAAAGCACATAATCTGTAGACAGTCAGTCAATGTGACATCTTATAAATTCCCGCTTTGGAAGTAAAACCAGTCAGACTCAAGGTTTGACTCTAACCTCACACCTTTAATGCATTGTCTAAGCTGAGATGTCACCTTTTTTACAAACCTTGACTTATCTCTGGACAGTGCCTTGAAAGAAGTTCTGTGATTTGCATATTAATCGATCAAGATCTGCATCCCCGTTCTAAGTGATTAAAGACTTAACAGCAATCTAGGTTTGTTCAATGTATCACATCAGTTGTATGGCACTATGATCTTTTGCTATAAATTCCATGTCCTATGATCCTGTGATTTTTAACTTTGTTATAGAACAACATTTCAAGGTAGTAACACATGTTGAGTGGCTTCAGTAATACCAACACCTTCAGTTAAAGCAGCAGAGGTATTTTGTGATCAGGCTGCACATGTTTCATGGTAAATTCTGCCTTTCAAAAGAAGGTCAGGCTTTTGTGAGAAAATGTTGGACAAGGTGCCTTTGAGGGTGAAGCAACATCAGCAGAGCAGAAGGTAACAACACACTCCAGTGTCATTCTCAAATTATCCCTCGCTGTTCAAATCATGAGGAAATCATTATCTCAAAATCAGCCTTGTAGAAACCAGATAAATAATCATTGCTCATTTTAACACCAAAACACAATAGTTTATATAAGAAAAAAGATGCAAATCAGAGCTGCAGTTCCTGTGAAATGACAGCTCAATCTTGCACCGAGGTCTGTCTGAAGCAAGCAGGTGGTGGGAAAGGTATCTGAACACGGGGAAGTCTCATTACATTTGAATAAGGAATCACACAGGGGCAGAATATCCAATTTCAACCACGAAGTTCATGATAGTGGGAACCAGAACCACGCGTAGCTTTAACGTTCCCAAATCTGCACCTACGTGATTGCGACAGAATGAAGTGAGGAGCGGGGTGCTGATGAAATGCTGGCGGCGCCTGAATTTTCAGCCATTGGTGCCTCTTGAAGAATCACAAAATAGCTGTCAAATCCTCACTGAACCTTTCTGAAAACAAAGTTGGAGGCTGCAGGGCCAACAACAAAGTCAGTCTTTGGTGAGCTGCCAAGATAAGATGAAAACAAATTGCAAAACACAGCTGTCAGGGCAGGAGCTGTTTGCTAAACTCCTTTCAAGGCTAAAAGCCATAGAGGGTACAGTATCCTAGTGGCTACAGCACTGACCTAATAATCCAGCAGTGCAGGTCAATAATCTGTTAAACGTGAGTTCAAATCCCACCCATATACCTGGGGAATCTAAATTCAATAAATCTGACCAGAAAGATTAGCATCAGGGAGCAGTAACCATGAAACTGTTATATTGTGGTGAATGCCTATCTGATTCACTGAAGTCATGAAAGAAAATTTGCCCCACAGTGACACTGCAGAGCTACAGCAATGTGGTTAGCTCTTTAACAACCCTCTGAAAGGGCCCAATGAGATATTCAGTTCATAGAATCTTCACAGCATGTCACTCAGCCCATTGAGTCCACACCAACCCTCCGAAAAGCCCCACCACTCTATGCCTGAATTTCTCGCGGCTGACCTATCCAGCCTGCACATCTCTGGACACTTTCGCATGGCAAATCCACCGAAGCTGGTCTGTGGGAGGTGACCAGAGCATCTAGAGGAAACCCACTCAGCCACAAGGAGAATGTGCAACCTCCACACTGACAGTCTCCTGAGGGTGGAATCAAACTCAGGACTCTGGCACTGTGGGACAGCAGTGCTGGTCACTGAGCCACCATGCCACCCAGTTGCACGCACGAATGTAGCTCACCACCTTTAAGGTGATAAAAGCTGGCTTTGTTATCACAATAGAGGAGGTGTTGGAGATATTAAAATGCATGAAGATGGATAATTCTTGGGTCCTGACCAGGTATATCCAAGAACACTGCAAGAGGCTGGAGAAGAAATTGCAGGGTCCCTGACTGATAGTTTTGCATCATCGTTAGCCAAGGCTGAGGTCCTGAAAGATTGGAGGGTAGTGAATGTTGTGCCCTTATTCAAGAAGGGCTGCAAAGAAAAACTTGGGAACTATAGATCCATAAGTCTAACGTCTGTACTAGGTAAGTTACTTGAAAAGATTCTGAGGGATAAAATATACGCGCATTTGGAAAGACAAGATTTGATTAGGAGCAGTCAGCATGGCTTTGTGCATGGCAGATCATGCCTCACAAATTTGTTAGTGCTCTTTGATGACCAGGAAGGTTGATGAGGTCAAGGTGGTAGGCGTAGTCTATATAGATTTCAGTAAGGCCTTTGAGAAGATTCCATATGGTAGGCTGCTCTGGAAGGTTAGATCGCAGGGAATCCAGGGGGAGCTGGGAAGTTGGATACACAATTGGCTTGATGGTAGGAAGCAGAGGATAATAGTGGAAGGATGCTTGTCAGACTGGAGGCCTGTGACTAGTGGAGTGTCTCAGGGGTCGGTGCTGGGCCCATTACTGTTTGTTATCGATATCAATGATTTGGAGGAGAATATGCAAGGCCTGATTAGTAAGTTTGCAGGTGACTCTAAATTAGTGGTATTGTGGACAGTGAGGAAGGTTATTAGAAATTGCAGCAGGACCATGATCAGCTGGGGAAGTGGGCCGAGAAATGGCAAATGGTAATATAGATAAGTGTGAGATCTTGCATTTTGGAAAGTCAAATCAAAACAGGGGTTTCATGGTGAATGGTAGGGCCTGAAGGAGCGTAGTGGGACAGAGGGACCTTGAAGTTCAGGTGCACAGTTCTCTGAAAGTGGAGTCACAGGTAGACAGGGCAGTGAAGAAGGGTTTTGGCACACTGGCCTTCATCAGTCAGTGTACTGAATATAGAAGCTGGGAAGATATGTTGCAGTTGTACAGGATGCTGGTGAGGCTGCACTTGGAGTAATGTGTTCAGTTCTGGTCCCCTTGCTACAGGAAAGATGTTATTAAACTGGAAAGAGAGCAGAAGAAAGGAGGATACTATGGCGGTCTTGGGTAGTGAGGCATTATGGGTGGAGCTGAGAAATAAGAAGGGTGCAGTTACATTGTTGGGCCTGTATTACAGGCCTCCCAACAGCGAGCGTGAGGAAAAAAACAAATAGGTCAACAGATTATGGAAAGGTGTGGAGGCAATAGGGTAGTGGTGATGGGAGATTTTAATTTTCCCAACATTGACTGAGCTACACTTAGCGTCAGAGGTCTGGATGGGGTAGAATTTGTAAGAAGCGTCCAGGAGAGTTTTCTAGAGCAGTATGTCAATAGTCCAATGAGGGAAGGGGCCATATTGGACCTGTTACTGGAGAACGAGCCAGGCCAGGTGGTAAAAGTTGCAGTGGGGGATTTCTCTGTGAAGAGTGACCACAATTCTGTAAGTTTTAGAATACATAGAACATAGAACATAGAACAATACAGCACAGAACAGGCCCTTCGGTCCACGATGTTGTGTCGAACATTTGTCCTAGCTTAAGCACCCATCCATGTACCTATCCAACTGCCGCTTAAATACTCGTAGACAAAGATGAGAGTGGTCCTAAGGGAAGAATACTAAGGCCAATTATATCAAAATTAGGCAGAAGCTGGGAAATGTGGGTTGGACACAGCTATTTGAAGGGAAGTCCACATTTGATACGTGGGAGGCTTTCAAAGATAGAGTCATAGAGATGTACAGCATGGAAGCAGACCCTACGGCCCAACCCATCCATGCCGACCAGATATCCCAAGTCAATCTAGTCCCACCTGTCAGCACCTGGTCCATATCCCTCCAAACCCTTCCTATTTATAAACCCATCCAAATGCCTCTTAAATGTTGCAATTGTACCAGCCTCCACCACTTCATCTGGCAGCTCATTCCATACACGTACCACCCTCTGTGTGGAAAAGTTGCCCC
>NC_057721.1:4053970-4055662 GCF_004010195.1 Chiloscyllium plagiosum | reverse complement strand
CAGTCTCCCATGGGGAACCTTGTCGAACGCCTTACTGAAGTCCATATAGATCACATCTACTGCTCTGTCCTCATCAATCCTCTTTGTTACTTCTTCAAAAAACTCAATCAAGTTTGTGAGACATGATTTCCCATGCACAAAGCCATGTTTACTATCCCTAATCAGTCCTTGCCTTTCCAAATACATGTACATCCTGTCCCTCAGGATTCTCTCCAACAACTTGCCCACCACTGAGGTCAGGCACTGGTCTATAGTTCCCTGGCTTCTCCTTACTACCTTCTTAAAAAGTGACACCACGTTAGCCAACCTCCAGTCTTCTGGCACCTCACCTGTGACTATCTCAGCAAGGGGCCCAACAGTTACTTCTCTAGCTTTCCACAGAGTTCTCGGGTACACCTGGCCAGCTCGTGGGGATTTATCCACTTTTATGCATTTCAAGACATCCAGCACTTCCTCCTCTGTAATATGGACATTTTGCAAGGTGTCACCATCTATTTTGCTACTTTCTATATGTTCCATATCCTTTTCCACAGTAAATACTGAATGCAAAATACAAAATGCAAGCTACTAAGAGGCACTTGGATTTGAACTAGGGACCTCTTGGATTATATAGTCAAATACTCTACCACTGAGCTATACCCCCACACCAGCAGTCAGGTAAAGCAGTCACCCGAGGGTGAAGATAGATTGAAGATAGTGCAGGATAGGCATGTCCCCTTGAAGGCAAAGGATAGGAAAGGCCAGACTCGTGAACCGTGGATGACAGGAGAAATTATACGACTAGCCAAGAGGAAAAGGGAAGCGTAGATAAGGTCCAGACAGCTAAGAAAAGAATGGGCCCTGGAGGAATATCAGGAGATAGGACCAGTCTTAAACAAGGAATCAGGCGGGCTAAAAGGGGTCATGATGTAGCTTTAGTGAGCAGAATTAAGGAGAATTCCAAAGCATTTTATTCTTATATAAGAAGCAAGCGGGTAACTAGAGAAAGGATTGGTCCACTAAAGGATATTGAAGGAAGACGGTGTGTCGAACCTGAGAGAATGGGTGAGATTCTGAATGATTACTTTGCATCAGTGTTCACTGACGAGAGGAACATGATGAACATTGAGATCAAAGATAGAAGCTTGATTAGCCTGGATCATGTTGACACAAGTAGGGAAGATGTGTTGGGTAGGCTAGAGGTTATTAAGGTGGACAAATCCCCAGGACCGTCTGGGATCTATCCCAGGTTGCTGAGGGAGGCGAGAGGGGAAATAGCTGGGGCCCTGACAGATATCTTTGTGGCATCCTTAAACACAGGTGAGGTGCCGCAGGACTGGAAGGTTGCTCATGTTGTCCCCCTGTACAAGAAGGGCAGTAGGGATATTCCGGGTAACTACAGACCAGTGAGCCTGATGTCAGTGGTGGGAAAGTTGCTGGAGAGGGTACTGGGGGATAGGATCTACTTACATTTAGAAAAGAATGGGCTTATCAGTGATAGGCAGCGTGGTTTTGTGCAGGGGAGATAGTGTCTTACCAACTTAATAGAGTTCTTTGAGGAAGTGGCCAAGTTGATAGATGAATGAAGGGCTGTTGATGTCATATACATGGACTTTATTAAGGCATTTGATAAGGTTCCCCATGGTAAACTAGTGGAGAAAGTGAAGTCACATGGTGTGCAGGGTGTTCTAGCTGGGTGGATAAAGAACTGGT
>NC_057721.1:4053287-4053550 GCF_004010195.1 Chiloscyllium plagiosum | reverse complement strand
ATGGAGGGTGCTAGCTATGAAGAAATGTTAAGTAGATTAGGTTTGTTTTCATTAGAAAAAAGGAGATTGGGGGGGGAGGGACCTGATTGAGGTCTACAAAATCATGAAGGGTATAGACAGGGTGGATAGAGACAAGCTTTTTCCCAGGGTGAAGGATTCAGTAATGAGAGGTCACTCTTTCAAGGTGAGAGGTGAAAAGTTTAAGGGGGATACACATGGCAAGTACTTCACACAGAGGGTGGTGGGCGTTTGGAATGCGTTGC
>NC_057721.1:4027596-4052787 GCF_004010195.1 Chiloscyllium plagiosum | reverse complement strand
GAAGACAAAAGGAAAGTGGAACATTCTCATGGGGCTGGATCCTGGACTTCATCGCCTTCATCTCCAGCTTCAACTTCCCCTGCAGCAACAAGTTGTTGTAGATCAGCTGGGCAGGGGTCTTCACAATGGGACTCAAGCAGCCCCTCGGCATCCTCAGTCTGCACTTCTTCAATCCAACTTGCTTTGTCAGAGTGACACAATTTCCTTTGATTGTTGGAAGTTCCTCTGACGGTTCACCGCCTTTAAAGTCATGGAGAAAATCTGGGAGAAGCCTCTACCAAACCAAGCAGTCCTTACTGACATCACCCCAGGCCTCCACAATGATGTCAATAGTATTCAAATTGAAGTCCTCCTGATCCCCCTCAGTAGCTGCAATCAGCTTCCTGAATGTGCCAATTAAATAATAAGCTTTAAAAGCTGCTATTGCACCCTGCTCCATGGGTTGAATGAGAGAGGTTGTGTTCAGAGGTAGGAATGTTTTCAGAAAGCTCACCAGTGGTGGGAGGATGGCTTGGTACGTTGTCCACGATGAGGAGAAGCTTGAAATCCAAATCCCTTCTCCTGCAATCATTTCTAAACTTCACCCTCGAAAACATCAAGGCCAGAAAAAAATTTGTCCTGTGATTGAACCGCTTTTGCTTGACCTGAAGTAAACACCAAGAGTGGATTTAAGGGAACCGGGGATGGAATCACGTTTAGCCAATGGGAGTTTGCATTTTAAAAATTCATTCCCTGATTCACCAGTTGCATTGCAGCCAAATCACATTGATGAAATTATATTATAGGAGAACGACCTGTATATCCTCTCCAACTGCAGCAAGATTTCTTCATTCTTGTATTCCAATCCTCTTGCAATAAAGGCCAGTATGATATGTTTATGACTTGGTGTGTCTCCATATTAACTTTCAGTGTAAAATGAACTTCAACATTAACATGTTTAGTACCCTTTCAAAATACTCTGCTGTTTTGTTCTTACCACCAACCATGACCTCATGACTCGCTTTATTACATTCCATTCGTCACCTTGTATATTCACGTAATACATTGCAAATGCAAGGCATGAGAACTCAGTTCTTTAAGGTAAAAATGGAATGCAATGGTTGTGGGTGGAGGCATGGTGATGGTACTCTCTGGATGGAGATAAATCCATGTGACATATGTTGATATACTGGGAAGTGTGGATGTACAAAGGGGTCTGGGTGCCCTTCAACACCAGTCAATCAAAGTAGACGGGGTGGCACAACAAGCAGTGAGGAGGGAAAATGATGCATTGGCCTTAATTATAAGCGGATTTGAATTCAAAAATAGGGATATCTTACTACAAATATACAGGGCCTTGGAGAGGCCATACCTGGAGTATTGCATCTGATTTTGGTCTCATAAGATATGACACTAAAGAAAAGATAAAATCATCATTGAGAGAGAAGTTCACTCAGCTAATACCAGGGATATTGGTATTGTCCTATGAGGAGAGATTGGTTTAACTGGGCCTATATTCACTGGAGTTTAGAAGGATGACTGAAACGTATAAAACTCTAGGGCTGGACAGACTAGATGCAGGGAGGAAGGTTTCCCTGGTTGGGGGAGTCTGGAATCAGGGCACATAGTCTCAGGATATGGGGTAGGACTGAGATAAGGAGGAATTTCTTCACTCAAAGGGGAGTGAATCTGTGGAATTCTCCACAGAAGACCTTGGAGGTCAAGTCACTGAATGTATTCAAGTAAGAGATTGATGTTTTTTACACATTAAAAGCATTGTGGGATATATGGCATTGAGATAGCAGATCAGACATGATTGAATGGAAAGACGGGACAGGTAGCAAGGGGCTGAATGGCCCTTGTTTCTATTTTATATCTGTAACTGAAACCTATCAAAAATCAAATGGTAGATTTTACACCCAGATCATAAAGATAGGGAAATACAGAAACAGAGAGAGAAAGAGAGAGAGAGAAAGTGAGAGACACACAGAGAGGAACAGAAAGAGTGAGAGAGACACAGGGAGACAAAGAGACAGAGTGAGAGAAATGCAGAGAGAGTGAGAGACACAGAGAGAGAGAGGCACATACATATACAGAGAGTGTGAGAGAGAAAGATAAAAATCACACAACACCAGGTTATAGTCCAACAGATTTAATTGGAAGCACTAGCTTTCAGAACGCTGCCCCTTCATCAGGTGAAGAAGTGGCGCTCTGAAAGTTAGTGCTTCCAATTAAATCTGTTGGACTATAATCTGGTGTTGTGCAATTTTTTAACTTTGTACACCCCAGTCCAACACCGGCATCTCCAAATCACGACTATTATTGATGCCACTAACTGCCGAGAGAGACAGAGGCAGAGAAAGAGAGTGAGAAAGACATAGAGAGAGCAAGTGAGAGAGAGACAGAGACAGAGAGAGAGAGTCAGAGAGTGATAGAGACAGAGAGAGAATAAGAGAGTGAGAGAAACACAGAGAGAAGTGGGGGAGGAGCATCTGTTTCCAAAAAAACAGGTGGAAAGGTTTTTTTTGTGTGTTAGCAACCAAGGAGAATGCTGGTGAGAACTGGCTTCCTGTTTGTAAGTGTACGATTTAAGGAACAAGAAATTGCTGAAGGGGGCCTTGCTGCTGGGAGCCAATTCAGGAATATTCAGAAGACTGTATGGAATGATTTTCAAAAAGGTGCTGAAAGAATCAATCTAGTTAGTACAGAGTAGAGAAGCTGTGAAAAAAAAACCACCCGCGGGAGCTTGGAACATAATTGCTGAGAGCACAGTGTAAAGTAAAAATATATTGCAATTCATGTTCTGACTGAATGAACTAATCATGCAAACATATCTTCTTGTTAAGTAGCTGTTTCATCACTGACCTACCCTCCATCTAGAGGTCCGAAGTGGGGATGTTTGCCAATGGTTGTGCAATGTTCAGCACCATTTGTGACTCCTCAGATACTGAAGCAGACCATGTTCATATGCAGCAAGATCTGGACAATATCCAGGCTTGGGCTGACAGGTGCTAAGTAACAGTCATACCACACAATTGCCAGGCTATGACCATCACCAGTAAGAGACAATCTAACCATCGTCTCTTTCTATTCAATGCCCTTACCATTACTGAATCCTGGGGTTACCATTGACCAGACATTCAACTGGACTCACCACATCAACACAAGGACTACAAGAGCAAATCAGAGGCTATGAATACTGCAGCGAGTAACTTACCTCCTGACTCCCCAAAGCTTGTCCACTGTTTAGAAGGCACAAGTCAGGAGTGTGATGGAATACTCCCTGTTTGCCTGAATGAGTGCAACCTCATAGGACACTACTCTGAGGAACTCCTGCAGCGATGTTCTAGAGCTGAGATGAATGACCTCCAACAACCGCGACCATCTTCCTATGTGCCAAGCGTGAGTCCAATCAATGAAGAGTTTGCTCTTGATGTTTGTTGATTCCTGTTCTGTCACAGCCTCTAGATGCCACACTCGGTTGAATGTGACCTTGATGTCAAGGGCTGTCACTCTCCCCTCCCCTCTGGAAGTCAGCTCTTTTGTCCATGTTTGAACCAAGGCTGTAGTGAGGTCAGAAGCTGAGTGGTCCTGGTGGAACCCAAACTGGGCGTCACTGAGCAGGTTATTGCTGAGCAGGAGCTGCTCAATAGCACGGCTGGTGTCACCTTCCATCACTTTACTGGAGATCGAGAATAGACTGATGGGACGGCAATTGGTCAGTTTGGATTGGTCCTGCATTTTGTGTACAGGTCATATGTTGGCAATTTTCCATATATTATCGACTTTTGAAAAGATTTGTAGCTCAGGTTAATGATATGTATGTAAGTTAGCTCGCTGAGCTGGAAGGTTTGTTTTCAGATGTTTCGTCACCATGACATGGCATCAGTGAGAGTCTCCGGTGAAGCGCTGGTGGTATGTCCCGCCTCTCTGTTTATAGGTCTTGGTTTCATAAGGTGGGTGATGTCATTCCCGGTTTTTTTTTTCAAGGGAGGTGGAAGGGATCCAAGTCGATGTGTTATTTGATGGAGTTCCAGGAAAACAACAAACACAGACCAAATACTTAACTTCAGAAGCAATCATCCCAACACCCACAAACAAAGCTGCACCAAGACCTTATTTCAATGAGCTACATCACACTGCAGCATCCAAGAACTACAAACAGCAGAAGGAAAATACATGTAAAATGTTTTCAGGAAAATCAGATATTCAATAAACACAATCCACCGATTCCTCAGAAACAAATCCAAACAAGCAGACACAATACAACTAAAAAACTATAGCCACATGACCTTACATCAAAGTCATATCAGAAATGACTTCCAGACTACTCCGATCCCTTGGCATCATGGTAGCCCACAAACTGACAAACACACTTAAACAACGACTAATGAACCTAAAGGATCAATTGGATACCACCAATAAAACTTTCGTCATTTACAAGATACCATGCAAGAACTGTAAAAAACACTACATCAGACAAACAAGCAGGAAACTTGCCACCAGCACACCAACTAACCACCAAAAGATACGACCCACTATCATTAGTTTCCATACATACAGACAAAGAAGGACATCACTTTGACTGGGACAACACACCCACCCTAGGACAAGTGAAACAAAGACATGCACGAGAATTCTTAGAGGCGTGGCATTCTAACCAGAATTCCATCAATTTAGATCCTATCTACCTTCCCTTGAAAAAAATCAGGAATGACATTACCCACCTTAAGAAACCAAGACCTATAAACAGAGAGGTGGGACATACCACCAGCGCTTCACCAGAGACTCTCACCGATGATGTTACCTAGTATTGTGACAAAACCTCAAAAAACAAACCTTCCAGCTCAGTGAGCAAACTTACTTACAAATTTTCCACATTGTCGGGTAGATGCCAATGTTGTGACTGTTCTGGAACAGCTTGGCTAGGGGAGCGGCAAATCTTCAGTGTTCTTGGTGAAATGTTGTCAGGGCCCATAGCCTTTGCAGTGTCCAGTGTCTCCCACCATTTTGTGATATCATGTGGAGTGAATTGAATTGGCTAAAGACTGGTCTCTGTAATTCTGGGGACCATTGGAGGAGGCCAAGATAGATCATCCACTTGGCACTTCTGTTTGAAGATTCCTGCAAATGTTTCATCTTTATCCTTTGCCCTGATGTACTGGGCTTTTCCATCATTCAGGATGGGGATATTTGTGGAGCCTCCTTCTCCAGAGAGTTGTTTAATTATCCACCACCATTCACGACTGGATGTGGCAAGACTGCAGAGCTTAGATCTGATCTGTTGGTTATGGGACCATGAGCTATGTCTATCCTTATGCTGTTTGGCATGCATATAGTCCTAGGAGAAAGTGAGGGCTTCAAATGCTCGAGGTCAGAGTTGAGAGTGTAGTGCTGGAAAAGCACAGCAGGTCAGGCAACATCAGAGGAGCAGAAGAGTCGATGTTTCGAGCATAAGCCCTTCTTTCCTGAGTAAGGGCTTATACCCAAAACATTAATACAAGTAGTCCTGTTTGGTGGCTTCACCAGGTTGACACCTCTCCTGGTGTTGGCGTGCCCTCCTGCACTCTGCATTGAACCAGGGTTGATCCCCTGGCTTGATGGTCATGGTTGACTGGGGGATATGCTGGGCCATGGGGTCACAGATTGTGCTGCAATATAATTCTGCTCCTCTTGATGGCCCACTGCATCTCATGAAACCCAAGTCTCAAATTGCGAGATCTGTTTGAAGGCTGTCCCATTTAGCACAGTGATAGTGCCACACGACATGATGGAGGTTATTCTCAATGTGAAGGTGGGACTTTGTCTCCATAAGGACTGTGCGGTGATCGCTCTTACTGACACTGTCATGGACAGATGCGTAACTGCAGCTGACAGTTTGGTAAGGATGAGGTTGAGTAAGCTTTTTCCTCTTGTGGGTTCCCTCACCACCTGCCACAGGCCCAATCTAGCAGTTATGTCCTTTAGGACCTGACCAGCTCAACTAGTAGCACTGCTGCCGAGACACTCTTGATGGGGGACATTGAAATCCCCCCCCACCCAGAGTACATTTTGTGCCCTTACCACCCTCAGTGCTTCCTCCAAGTGTTGTTCAACGTAAAGAACTATCAATTCATCAGCTGAGGGAGGACGGTCCATGGCAATCAGCAGGAGCTTTCCTTGTTCATGTTTAACCAGAAGCCATGAGACTCCATAGGGTGCAGAGTCAATGTTGAGGACCCACAGGGTAACTCCCTCCCAACTGTATCCCCACTGTGCTACCTCCTCTGCTGGGTCTGCCAGGACATATCCAGGGATAGTGATGGTGTACACTATCATCAGTAAGGCCTCAAACTCTGCTAATGTTATACTGGATCAATGGTGCTGGAAGAGCACAGCAGTTCAGGCAGCATCCGAGGAGCTTCAGCAAAATCGACGTTTCGGGCAAAAGCCCTTCATCAGGAATAAAGGCCTGAAGCGTGGAGAGATAAGCTAGAGGAGGGTGGGGGTGGGGAGAGAGTAGCATAGAGTACAATGGTTGAGTGGGGGAGGGGATGAAGGTGATAGGTCAGGGAGGAGAGGGTGGAGTGGATAGGTGGAAAAGGAGCTAGGTAGGTCGGACAAGTCAAGGGGACTGGAAGTTTGAAACGAGGATGAGGTGGGGGAAGGGGAAAAGAGGAAGCTGTTGAAGTCCACATTGATGCCCTGGGGTTGAAGTGTTCCGATTTGCTGAAGCTCCTCGGATGCTGCCTGAACTGCTGTGCTCTTCCAGCACCATTGATCCAGAATCTGGTTTCAAGCATCTGCAGTCATTGTTTTTACCTATAATGTTATACTGAGCTTGTAATACAGATTCACCCTCCATGTTTCTTAATAGGATTGTGGGTCTCAACATCTTCATTGGGGGTGCGCATCTCAGTTCTGTCATTTCTTTTCCTTAACAGATTGGCTGCTGTACACTCTATCCATCCTACCTCATCGGAAACATCACCTTATCCCCTCCTTAATAGGAAAACATAAAACTGGATCAGCAGCAAAGTTTTATAAAAGTGACTTTTTGTAAATGAACAAGTTCAGGATGGCATTTTTATTTTGACTCAGTGTCCCAACACTTCAATTTCCAACTCAATATTAATTACTGGATTTTCGATAAGTTCATTAATTTTCCTCTTGTGGATTTTGGCTCCTTTGAAAAAAGAATTGCCTTATGAAGAGCTTTTAAAGCACTGAACCATGGCTCCACGAATACTTTGCCCTTGAACAAACGTCTGACACATTTATTACCAAGAGTCTGTGACTGTCTGATTTTCAAATTATACGTCTGGCGGTCCTACATGAGGCCCAAGTTTATTTTGTAACAAATCTGATTTGCCAGACTACATCAGATCTCTGGATTTCATCTTACTTCCTGCCATTTTGACATCATAACTTACTTGGAAGAGTTGCAGAATCCACTTCAGAGACGCAGAAAGAGCTTCAGTTACATTTCCACATATCATTAAGTGACGATCGATCTTGCTTATAAGTTGATCCCCAATTTTTGGCCAAGTAAAATCCTTACTTTTCATATAACTCCACATATAAGGTGATCTCTGACTTACAGCCAAGAAATCCAATCTTGGCTTGGTGGCTCAGCAGTTAGCACTGCAGCCTCACAGCACAAGGGACCCAGGTTCAAGTCCCACCTCGGGGCGACTGTGTGGAGTTTGCACATTCTCCCCGTGTCTGCGTGGGTTTCCTCCGGATGCTCCGGTTTCCTCCCACAATCCAAAGATGTGCAGGACAGGTGAATTGGCCATGCTAAATTGTCCATAGTGTTAGGTGCAGTAGTCAGGGGTAAATATAGGGTAGGGGAGTGGGTCTGGGTGGGTTACTCTTCGGAGGGTCGGTGTGGACTTGTTGGACCATACTGTACGGAATCTAATCTCTGATCTAATCTAATCTTTCCACTGATGTCAAACTCAAACCTCATGTAAATGTATTCAATGGGAGAGGCTGTTCAAGTCAGTTCAGAATTATCACCTCACTGGTGCATGCAACTAGTAGTATGGTATGTGTGGTACGACGGCTTAATGGTTAGCATTGCTGCCTCACAGCACCAGAGACCCAGTTCAGGAGACAGTCTGTGTGGAGTTTGCATCTTCTCCCCCTGTCTGCGTGGGTTTCCTCTGGGTGCTCTGGTTTCCTCCCACTGTCCAAAGATGTGCAGGTTAGGGTGGATTGGCCATGGAGAGAGGGTAGGGGTGTGGGTGTGGGTCTGGGTGGGGTGCTCTTCGGAGGGTCGGTGTGGACTCGATGGGGCAAATGGCCCGCTTCCACACTGGAGGGATTAAGTTGTAGTCAGCAAATACACAGCCTAGTTCAAAAGCAAAGCAATGACAATTAATTGTGCAGCAACTAGAGAGCTCAAGCTATCAGGGCAGCATAATAGACATTTGAGAAATTTCTCTGCATAACTTAAATAGGTGCCTAGGAATAAGTCTGCAAAGCTTAGCATGTGACTGCAGTTGGATAACTAAGCTGCCAATAAGATCACCAGAATGGATTCTCAGTTTATCGAGAATCTATTGACATTTTTGCTTTGAAGTAAATGAGAAATTAAGGCATTTCAGGTTTCCCAGCCAGCCCTGGGTCCTGTACCAGGTTTACGGAGAAAAACAATTTGTGGTGTGAAAGATGAGTTTGACGAATTTAGTGCTGAGACAAGTCAGTATCTGTCTCCATGGAGACGTTCCAATTCAATTTCATAAAATGAATATGTAAATACGTCTTGGCTCCAGCGCCACGTGTATTTGGCATCTGGGTTGGCAGGGCGGTCTCTCTGATGGATCACCACAAACAGGTAAGGAGCGAGACAATGGGATGAGATGGAGTGCAACCCCTCAAACATAGTTCTTGTATATAAGTCCGCCCTCTATACTTTACAGCTCTAAATGTAGTTGACTCTCACCCTGGTATGTATGGTAATTATAACAATGCACTGTATTGAATAATTTTCCATCTGCCATCCATTAAAGCACAATTAAGTACTCCAAATATAATATAACATCTTTGTAATGATATTGATTCCTCAGTCAGAGGGGAAAATTCTGATGTCATGAGTTCAGAGACTTGTCACTGTTCACATCTTGCTTATTGAAAGGCTGACCTTTTAAGTGAGAGATCACCTCCCGCCACCCTCTTTTAAAGGTGGAAACTGCGATAGGAAACAAAACACACTAAAAGCTTTAAGACCTGTGCGATCTCGGTTCACTACTCAGGAAGCCGATTATGAACCACTGAAAACTGAAATGCAGCTACGAAAGGTACAAAGGATGGAATTGTCCATGTGGCAGATGAACTTTCAAACCAGCGCAGCCTTCGATCAGAAAGGGGAGCGTGACGTGATATTTCTTCGCAAGCCACAGCATCCGCATTTCATTTTTTTTTTGTTGCACAGCAACACTTGAAAAGGCATTGCTCAAGTTCACCTTGAAAGCAATTTGAAAGCGCGGTGGCTTGCTGTGTCAGAGGCAGCCCAGTCTGTCAGAGTAAGCTTCACTGAAAGGTTAATGTTTCTTTTGACTGAGGGAAAGTTCAAACATATTAAAAGGCAGTCCATCAGAATAGCAGAAACAGGATGGGAATAGGCCATTCGGCCCCCTCAAACCCACTCCCCCATTCAATAGGATGGTGACTGATTGCATCTTAGCCTCAACTCTGAAAAGATTGTCCCTTTAAAAGGGACCCAAAGGGCAACGTTTTCACTGAGAGGGTGGGGCATGTGTGGAATGAGCTGCCAGAGGAAGGGGTGGAGGCCAGCGCAATGACAACATTTAGAAAGCGCTTGGATGGGTATAGGATCGGTTGAGAGGGATATGGGCCAAATGCTGGCAAATGGGACGAGATTAATTTGGGATATCTGGTCAGCACGTCCAAGTTGGATTGAAGGTTTTGTTTCTATCCTGTACGTCTCTATGACTCTTGGACTCTAACTCCACTTTCTTGCTTGTTCCTCATAAACTTTGACAGCCCTCCAGTTCAAAGATTCCACGTGGACAATGCCACCTCCACTGAACACCCTGGTTGTGAGGAAAGGTTTTGCAGTTCCACTTTAGTTGGTCTAAGCAACAAAACTAGTTAAGTTCCTGTAAGAGGGTCTGAGCAATGAGCAAGAAAAAAAAACCACATTGCTCTACCTCGACTTGACGTCATGAGGCTCTTCATTCAGGTAACGACTGATGCTTTTAGGATTTTAACCCGTGAGGCAGGAATTGTAGTCCCGTCCATTTCTACTATCCACAACTCCTGTTGTGCGGGGCAGGAATGGACCGGAGTGTTATATAGACCTGAGATGGGAACAAAGGCATTTGGATGCGAGTCCCAGAAGTTGAGAAAGAAGTCCCGCCTCCATTCATTGGAACATTCGCTTTGCACTATGACTGACTGTCACCCCACCCCAGTCCTTGCTCTCACTTCCATAGCAGATTGAACAGATGCTTGGCCTATAAAACAGAGGTGTCAGCCATCTGTTGAATTGGATAGCTATCTGTTCAGCTGCTTCATATATTTCAATAGATTTCGCTCTATATCCTTTGGTAATCCAGCTTTGAGATGGAATTCCATTTTGAATGGTTAGCTGAGCTACAATCGCCACTGATGCCTTCAGTACTGCAAATTATTTACATAGCTGTAAAGACTGCATGCTTTATTTGACAGTTTGATGAGCTGCTGAGGGGATTGTGAGCTTTTGAAACTTTTTTTAAAATGTAAGATTGTTTATTTTTCACGGTTTTATCAGTATTTAGTTGGTGTGGACCTATTTTCAAAGAGTGCTTAAATAGGTGTTTGCTACTTTAGAGAATGTTTTGAGCATTTCAAAGACTCTTTAGTTTATTATAAGGCTCATGAAATCTAGACAAAACAGGCACTAGAGGAGTGTTTCAAAGATTCCACAGAGCTCTGGATTTTACCTTAATAGAAAGATAAAAGCATTTGTCCAGATGACACATCGAATTTAAATTCTCAATCCTGTTGAGTGAAGAAAAGGACCTTATCAACTGGATAAAGTACTGTGATGCATGCTGATGATTAATATAATAGATGTTTACCTTTTATGGATAGAGCTCTATGATACTTGACTCATCATATCATATTTAATTATGATAGTTGAGGTTAACAAGAGCTTATCAACTTGTCAAAAGATTCCCCTGGCCACAACAGGCTTATTGCAAGGTTCACACATGATCTCCTCTGAGCTGCCCCAAACTGTATCTCCTAACAAAACAAGCCTGATTCCAGGAAAGCAGCAGGATATCTAAAATGCTCACACCCATCATGCAGTGGACAAGAGTGACCATAATATGGATTTCCAGCCTCATTGTGATACTGAGTCCACAAAGCCCCCACGTGATAGGAATAGTGGCAGCCCTTCCAAAGCCGAGCCCTACTCACCATTTTTAAATACCCCACCCCCCTTCCGACATGGACAGAAAACGGTGAAAGCTGGGCTTTCTCCCTCACAACCACAGGCATTTTCTGCCACTTTATACTTTGAGATTCTCTAGAGGCGACATCACCATTAATTTGTCTACTTTTGCAAATCGTTCTGAGTGGGTTTGATGGTCGGGAAGCTAATGTGGACTCTGCATTGTGGGTAAAATTATGCTGAGGGCACTGTGCAGGAGGCCATTCAGCCCCTTGAGTTTAAGCTGACACACCAAGCTTTCTCCTCCCATTCCATTTCCCTTTTAGATTTGAAAGTGATCATTCCTTCACTTGCGATTTGGGAATAGAGAAACTGCTCAATGTTGAACAATGGGAATGATGTATCTCCTGGATGCTGCTGCCTTGAAGTCAGGGCCTGAGAGTTTTGAAGATCTTTGCCGCAAAAGAAAAATACATTTCACTGCAGAAAGAGAAGACCTTTGCTGTGGAGGCTCTGAGAGAAATTTCCCAAAACAGAGAGCTGCAGCAGCACATATTTAAAAAAGTTATCTAGCCCTCACACCACATTGCAGAGACGGTTTCAAATCTACCTCTTGCGGGTTACATTCGAGCAAGATGCATTGTGTAAACCTACAGAGATGTTCCACTTGTCTGTGGTGTCGATTACATATCATTCAATAGGGGTTTTCAAACCTCTGTCCCCTTTGCGTTGTTTCACTGGAGTAACTATGAGCAATTAGTCATTCTGGGTAAATAAAGAGACAGGATCATTTTCCTTACCCCATTGGGTCCTGTGCAATCTTTGGGCTCAATCATGTGCACCAATCTGCTCACAATAAAACTCTCGCCTGATGTACCTGGTATCTTGTGCCTGCTTTATCTCTGCACATAGCTGGCACGCATTACACTGACAGAGCTGCCAACTGAAACTTTATTGAAAGTAAATTGTAACGGCTGTTTACCTAACTTTCCCCAGCTGTTCTTCCTGGGGCTTGCCAAACTCTTATCTGTGATGCTCTAGAATCCACAAACTTTGCAGGTCTAGCATAACTTTTCACAGCAAGTTTTTTTTTTGGTAGATATTGGCAACACACAGTGAATTAGATTGGATTATCTATAGTGTGGAAACAGGCCCTTCGGCCCAACCAGTCCACAGCGACCTTCCGAAGAGTAACCCACCCAGGCCCATCTCCCTCTGACTAATGCACCTAACACTACAGGGCAATTTAGCATGGCCAATTCACCCTAACCCGCACATCTTTGGATTGTGGGAGGAAACCGGAGCAAACCCATGCAGACACGGGGAGAACGTGCAAACTCCACACAGACAGTTGCGCGAGGCTGGAATCAAACCTGGGACCCTGGTGCTGTGAAGCAGCAGTGCTAAGCACTGAGTCACCATGCCGCTCTAATTGTTGGTTTATAAAGCCATTGGGATACAGGAAGAGGGAAAGGCCATTCAAGGCCTTTGAATCATAGATACTGCAGCTCAGGATATCCCATAATGGATTGTACGGTCGACATAAAGGGAAGGTTGAATTAAATATTTGGCTGCATTATAAATCATCAAGTCCATATGCTCCATTATTTCTTCAATTTGTAAGTGCACGTTTGGAAGTTATTCCTGAAAAAGGGATTAATCATCGTCGGCGGTCCCTCATAGATGAAAGTGACTCTCTTCCACTCTCAGGGCGAGTCCGTCAGTGGCTGTACAGACTGATGGGGTGATAGCAGGCCCTGTTACACTTGGAGCAGAAGGTGGATGTGGGAAGGGGTGGGCGGGGTGTTACTGTGGTTGCGCGCTCCGTTCACCACTTTCACCTGGCTTCCCTTTTTTCCTGATGGTAAGACTCGAGGTGCTTGGCGCCTTCCCAGAGGCTCCTGTTCCGCTTTGGACGGTCTTGAGCTAGTGATTCCCAGGTGTCTGTGGGAATGCTACGCTTCCCCAGTGAGGCCCTGAGGGTATCCCTGAAGCTGTTCCTCTGTCCACCTGAGGCTCGCCTGCCGTTGGGAGTAGAGCACATGCTTGGCGAGTCCTGTGTCGGTCATGGGGAAGACGTGCCCAGCCCATTGTAGCCGATCAAGGGGGTATCAGTGCCTCGATGCTGGGGAATGTTGACCTGGTCGAGGATGCTGGTGCTCATGTGTCTGTCTTCCCAGCGGATTCGCAGGATCTTGCGTAGTCAGCATTGGTGGGACTGCTCCTGGGCCTTGAGGTGTCTGCTGTAGACAGTCCACGTTTCAGAGCCAGATCGGAGGGCGGGAACCAGGGATTACTTTGATCAAGGCCATAGAGAACAACGGTGTGAATATCCCCTCAGTCTGTGACAACTGACAAATCAAATTTCAGCTGTTCACGAAGACCACCAAAGTATTCACGCCTTAAACCTACAACCTTTCAGGCTACCTTACCAGAAGACTGCAGATCGAGGAGCAGAATTAGGATCATTGAGGCTGCTAAAAGACATTCAATGAGGTCACGGTTGATCTGATAATCCTCAAGACTGCTTTCCTGCAGAAAAAAAAGAAATTGCTGGAAAAGCTCAGCAGCATCTGTGGAGAGAGAAACAGAGTTAACATGCAGGTACAGCAGGTAGTGAAGAAAGCTAATAGCATGCTGGCCTTCATAACAAGAGGGATTGAGTATAGAAGCAAAGAGGTTTTTCTGCAGCTGTACAGGGCCCTGGTGAGACCACACCTGGAGTACTGTGTGCAGTTCTGGTCTCCAAATTTGAGGAAAGACATTCTGGCTATTGAGGGAGTGCAGTTTAGGTTCACGAGCCAATTCCCGGAATGGCGGGACTATCTTATGTTGAAAGATTGGAGCGACTGGGCTTGAATACTCTTGAGTTTAGAAGACTGAGAGGGGATCTGATTAAGACGTATAAGATTATGAAAGGATTGGACACTTTGGAGGCAGGAAACATGTTTCCGCTGATGGGCGAGTGCCGTACCAGAGGACACAGCTTAAAAATACGGGGTAGACCATTTAGGACAGAGATGAGGAGAAACGTCTTCACCCAGAGAGTGGTGGCTGTGTGGAATGCTCTGCCCCAGAGGGCAGTGGAGGCCCAGTCTCTGGATTCATTTAAGAAAGCGTTGGATAGAGCTCTCAAGGATAGTGGAATCCAGGGTTATGGAGATAAGGCAGGAACAGGATACTGATTGAGGATGATCAGCCATGATCATAGTGAATGGTGGTGCAGGCTCGAAGGGCAGAATGGCCTACTCCTGCACCTATTGTCTATTCTCTAACATTTCGGGTCCAGCGACCCTTCTTCAGAAGTTTCCTGCCTTTCCTCACAACCCTTGATCCACTTGCTGATCAAAAATCTGTCTATCTCAACCTTAAATATATTTAATGACCTAACCTCTGTAGTCCTTTGTGGTAAGGAATTCCACATTACCCTCTGGGGGAAGAAATTCCTCCTTGTCTCTGAATTAAAGCTGCCCCCTCACTCTGAGACTGTGCGCTGTGGCCCCACAAGGGGAATAACTTCTCTGCGTTCACCCTGTCTTAAGAATCTCTTAGATTTCAATAAGATCTCTGCTCCATTTTCTAAACCCCAGTAAATACAGGCATAACAACACTTTGTATGATGCATTCCACAGTCGGTCATGCCTTACAGCTATAATCCACACCTGCTTTCCTGGTCACTTAATGAAGCAGCAGATTTGAGTAAGACGGAATAAGATGTGTTGGGTTCCATGCCTTGTGGGCGGCATGGTGGCACAGTGGTTAGCACTGCTGCCTCACAGCGCCTGAGACCCGGGTTCAATTCCCGCTCCAGGCGACTGTCTGTGTGGAGTTTGCACGTTCTCCCCGTGTCTGCGTGGGTTTCCTCCGGGTGCTCCGGTTTCCTCCCACAGTCCAAAGATGTGCAGGGTCAGGTGAATCGGCCATGCTAAATTGCCCGTAGTGTTAGGCAAGGGGTAAATGTAAGGGTATGGGTGGATTGCGCTTCGGCGGGTCGGTGTGGACTTGTTGGGCCGAAGGGCCTGTTTCCACACTGTAATGTAATCTAATCTAATCTAATGAAAGAAGCTGGATTGGACATTATTGGTCGCTGGGCAATGAGTGAGGTGCATTAGTTTAGACAGAGTACATCTTCCCTAAGTTCAGAGTTGTTACTGTCCTTACTGAGGGAAATGGAGCATTGCCTTACCGCTCGATAGCATACTCTTTTGTGCAATAATCTTGGTCTTTTTTATGCTCACAGATGTATTTAAAGAGTCGGTTGATGTAAGGAAGACATTAACTTCATTTGAGGAACATCATCCTGAGTTTTCACCTTGCCACAAGGCTGCAAGGCAAAGAGAGAGCAAGATCAGATGACATTGCATTGTTTCCTGCAAATGACATGAACAGTGCCTTATGGATGTGTCACACTGTTAGCATTAACCCCTTACCAAAAAGTATTCTGACCAGTATTCATCCCTCAATCGACATAAACACACACAAAACAAAGCAGATTTTAATGAGCATCATGTGGCCTTTTTGTGGGAGCTTGCTGTGCACACATTGGATGCTGCATCCACTTCATTACAATAACTAAAATATGTCTTGTCAAGGCCCTCGGGATGCTCTGAGATCTGGAAAGACTCTACATAAATGCAAGGTTTTCTTCCCCCTATTGTGTCATGTGACTCGCTTATTTTCTCCAATGCCATGCACTTGCTGCCTTTATACGGATGTGTGAATTTTAAAGGGAAAGCTGCCTCATGTCCTTCCTGCTTGTCTCCTGTGTAGCACAATCCTAAGTGCCGCTTAACATCCAGGGAATGTTGTTAGTCACTCCAAGCTTAGAAACAAGCACAATGCCACCTAACACACTGGTGAGGGCATTACGCTCAGCTACCCTGACCGAAATCAGACCAGCCGCAAAAGGTATTTTCAATGTTAAAATGTAGGGCTGTATATTTGACTGATATATATTAACATAGATCAGTAAAGCACAGGAACAGGCCCTTCGACCCATCATGTCTGCGCCAGCCGTGACGCCATTCTAAACTAATCCCATCTGCCTACACATGGTCTGTCTCCCTCTATACCCTGCCTGATCATGTGTATCTAAATGCCTCTTAAATAGTGCCTTTGTATCTGCATTCTACCACCTCCCCTCTGGCAGCAGCATTGACACCAACAAGAAATTTACTAACTGTATGGAGGGGTAGAACTGATTGCATGGGGACAAGTTGAATTTTGTCACACTTCCTGTAATCTTTGCGTTTGAATATTTTGCAAAATATTTTCACAAACTTGATTTGAAAGTATATTTTTTGGAGATTAGTATCGCAGCTCCCTAGTGCTGGACAGTTGCTGTAGCTCTCAAAACAAAGTCATGGGACAGGAGAAGGTGCCACACTCTATTCCACCCCGAAGCCTCATGGCTGCGTAGAATCTGCTCGCGACAGTAAAATCGCTGCATGAACTCTGGAACGAGACAATGAGGCTGCAGGGCTACAAACTTGCACAGAATTACTCTGTCATTATTCCTCACCAGACACCAGAATCTACAAATAAGGAGGTTGATCAATTACAATGTGGCTTACATTTTGCAATAAGTTTCAAAGTGCCAGAGGGGAAGGTTTTAAAAAGAAAAGATTAGAAATTACAATGAAGAAATTGCAAAAAAAAACGCCTTTGGCAAGAATAAATAGTTTGTTGAACAATTCACTGCCTTTTAGCAGCTAACCTCTCTATCTCCCTCCCAGACAATACTCACACGTTAAAAGGTACCGTCTGCGTCCAGGTCTTGTTTGCTGAGATTCTTTCCTTTGTGTGAGGTTGTGGTGATGTGTGAATCTGAGCACAAACGTGGGGGAAAATCTCAACTCCTCTCCAACACACCACCGCTCCCCACCAACCCTGATCCACTCAATTCCTTTCATCGCCATTATAGAGTGGCCTACTGTTGATGTTCGATTTCAAACTGCGGTTCCGTGAGACAGTAAGGTAGAGGAGCAGAAGTCGGCCGTTCAGCCCATCTAGTTTGTGCTGCCATTCAATGAGATGGTGGGCTGATTTGGTGATCCTCGAGCCCACTGTCCTCCTTAATTAGACTGTAAGATGTTCTCATTTGTTTGTCGATCTCTTTGCGCTGCGGACGACAGTTAATCGCAAATAGTCTCACTGTAACTTGAGGTGAGTACAATTGGGTGGGTAGATTTGTGGTGACTAAGTACAGATGTGCTCCTTCCTACTCTGTGCGGTGCAGACTGTAAAATAGTTACACCATGCTTCACTAGATGATGCTTCACAGTCACAGCTCAACTGCACTGTAATTTTCATTAGCATGACAGATGGGCACAAATGAAACAGTTCTGTCCCTTTGAAGGTCAATAATACTTTGCCTGCATCTTACCTTGGGAACTGGATGACAATAACCACATTAACAATGCCGCTGGCATGGAGGCAAACCACATAAAAGACTGAAAAACAAACCGGAACACGCCGGGGACTGGAACTGTAAAAGTGGCTGATCAAGAAATGGCAGGCTGAAAGAAAATCAAATACAATTTAGACGGTATTGGGCTCATTTAGCAAGAAACCTCCAATCAATAAATCCCACTGGATACTCAACTGGGGCAGAAAATTGAATGGTTAAAAATAAATGAGAAGCAAACTTGCAGTTGACACGCAAAGCGACGATTCAAGTTCACATTTGAAACAAATCCAGATTTTTAAAGAATGGTCATCCTACATTCAGAAAAGTCATGTTTTCCCTCCATGGACCTGTTTCTCAATGTATTTTTTTTTAAGTTTTAGAAGCTGCTGTTCCTTCAAGCCATTAACCAGCTTGGAAATCCTGATCTCTCCCCATGGTGATTCAGTCATTTGTAGAAATGCACCACTCTCACGTCGTGACTGGAAACTTATACTTGAGCTCTGTTGAGTTGAAACAGGTTCAGGAAGCATTATTACTACAGAAGGGAGGAGGTTCAGAAGTTCACAAGATATAGGAGCAGAATTAGGCCATTTGGCCCTTGAGTCTGCTCCAACATTCAATCATGACTGCGATGCTCCTCACCCCCATTTCCTTGCCTCCAACCCATTAAAAATCTATCAAACTCCTCCTTAAATTTACTCACTGTCCCAGCATCCACTGCACTTTGGGGTAATGAATTCTACAGAGCCCCAACTTTCTGGTGGCTCAGTGGTTAGCACTGCTGCCTGTCAGCGCCAGGGAGCCGGGTTCAATTCCCACCTTGGACAACTATCTGTATAGAGTTTACACATTCTCCCTGTGTCTGTGTGGGTTTCCTCCAAGTGGTTGGGCCAGCTGCATCTTAGAGGAAACCCACTCAGGCATGGGGAGAACGTGCAAACTCCATATAGTCAGTCACCTGAGGCTGGAATCGAACCTGGGCCCCTCGTACTGCAAGGCAGCAGTGCTAACCACTGTGCCGCCCCGAAGTAAAGTCATTCTGTTCCCTTTTGTTTGTGTTTCATTTGGTAACCTTGCACATAAATTCTGTTTTTTAGATTAGATTAGATTATTTACAGTGTGGAAACAGGTCCTTTGGCCTAACAAGTCCACACCGACGCGCCTCAGGCGACTGTCTGTGTGGAGTTTGCACATTCTCTCTGTGCCTGCGAGGGTTTCCTCCGGGTGCTCCGGTTTCCTCCCACAGTCCAAAGATGTGCAGATCAGGTGAATTGGCCTTGCTAAATTGCCCGTAGGGTTAGGTAAGGGGTAAATGTAGGGGTATGGGTGGGTTGCACTTCGGCGGGGCGGTGTGGACTTGTTGGGCCGAAGGGCCTGTTTCCACACTGCAATGTAATCTAAAAAAAAATCTAAACTGCCCGCCCCCTTCCCTTCAATCTATTCCCTCCAGTCATTGATTCTTCAACCAAGGGAAAAGTTTCTTCCCATCTATCCTATCAATGCCCCTCATGATTTTATACATTTCAATCATGCCCCTCCTCAATCTCCACTGCTCTAAGGAAAAAAACCCAGTCTGTCCAATCTCTTCTTTATAAATTAAACTCTCCAGCCCAGGCACCACCCTGGTAAATCTCCCTCCACACCCTCTCCAGGGCTATCACATCCCCCCTATGATATAGATTCCCAAACTGCGCACAATACTCTAGCCAGAGCCTAACCAACATTTTATACAGTTCCAGCATCACCTTCCTGCTCTTAAACTATACACTTCATCTATTAAAATCAACTAGGTAAAAACAAGGACTGCAGATACTGGAAACCAGAGTCTAGATTAGAGTGGAGAAAATGAGGTCTGCAGATGCTGGAGATCAGAGCTGGAAATGTGTTGCTGGAAAAGCGCAGCAGGTCAGGCAGCATCCAGGGAACAGGAGAATCGATGTTTCGGGCATAAGCCCTTCTTCAGGAATGCCAGGAAGAACTGTTTGTTTAGGAGTAAGCCATTCCTGAAGAAGGGCTTATGCCCGAAACGTCGATTCTCCTGTTCCCTGGATGCTGCCTGACCTGCTGCGCTTTTCCAGCAACACATTTCCAGCTCTAGATTAGAGTGGTGCTGGAAAAGCACAGCAGGTCAGGCAGCATCCGAGGAGCAGGAAAAGCAACGTTTCGGACAAAAGCTCTTCATCAGAAACCTCATATGGCAAGCATCCCATACCCTTCCATAACCTTCTCAATCACTTTACCCACTAGTGTACATGCACACCAAGGTCCCTCTGATCCTTAATGTTTCCAATCATCACTTAATCGCGAGCTGTGTTTCTCCTGCCCAGCTCCCATTAAGCAGTTCAGGCTAAAACATTGAATGTTTTAAGGAAGGAGGGTGACATTGCTTTTAGGGTTAAAGGGTTCACAGTGTATGTAGAGAAAACGGGAACAGGAGACTGAGTTGGATGGTCGGCTATGAGCATATTGAATGGCGGAGGGGGCTCGAAGGGCCAAGTGGGTGTTTTATTTTTTGTATTTCTATGAACTCAACATCTCCCTTCAGCTCTTACCTAGAACCTTCTTCAACTGGAAACAATATTTGTCCTCAGATGCTGCCAGGCTTTCTGAGATTCTCCATTATTTTCTCCTTTTATCCCTCCAAACTCACATGTTTATTACCGTCAAGGAGTGAGTACCTACTGCCTCTTTTTATTTCCCAACACTCTGAAGAGTCTGAACGTCCATAGCTGACCAACGTACTAAAATGAAGAGCTTGGCTGAGGGAAACAAAGAGGTACCATGACACAGGGAACAAACTGAGAACAGACTGGAAACTATTACGAAGAAAGACAATGATCTATGTTGCAGTTTTCATTACCACCATCGATGTCTCAAATCCCCATCAGAAACAGTGGCGTGCTTTGGAAGTGCAGTGATGTAAGAAATACCACAGCTAATGTTTGCACAGTAAACTCCCACAAGCAGCAATCTCAAATACATTCAGACTGAGGTCTATGATCAATGGTGGACCTAGACGTTGACTGCGTCCACTGCTTTTTGTCAATTTTATAGATGACTTGGATGTGAATAGAGGAGGTATGTTTAGTCAGTCTGCAGATAACACCAATATAGAAGGTGTAGGGGACAGCAAAGATTACCTCAGAGTACAATGGGATCTTGATCAGAGGGTCAATAGGCTGAGGAGTGACAGATGGAGTTTAATTTAGATAAATGCAAGGTGGTGCATTTTGAAAAGACGAATCGGGGCAGGGCTTAACCATAAGGTCCTGGAGAGTGTTGCTGAACAAAGAGACTTTGGAGTGCAGGTTCATAGCTCCTTGAAAGTGGACTCTCGGGTAGATAGGATAGTGAAGAAGGCGTTTAGTATGCCTTCTTTTATTGGTCAGAGCATTGAGTATAGGAGTTGGGAGGTCATGTTGCGACATTGGTTAGGCCACTTGTGGAATATTGTGTGCAATTCTGGTCTCCTTCCTATTGGGAGGATGTTGTGAAACTTGAAAGGGTTCAGAAAAGATTCACAAGGATGTTGCCAGGGTTGGAGGATTTGAGGTATTAAGAGAGGCGCAATAGGCTAGGGCAGTTTTCCCTGGGACATTGGAAGCTGAGGAGTGACCTTATAGAAGTTTATAAAGTCAGGAATTCCTGATGAAAGGCTTATGCCCGAAACGTCGATTCTCCTTGGATGCTGCCTGACCTGCTGTGCTTTTCCAGCACCATTCTCCCGACTCTGTACATCTCTATGACTCCAATGCTATTGAGAGTTTGTTTTAGTGTCTCAGTTTGGTGGCCTTCTGACCTGTGGATTGTGAGGGTCTGTGCTTAATTCTCACTCCACGATTTGAACACTGTACAGTCAGCGCCATACAGCAGTGAAAATCAGCAACTCTCACTTGCAATATTTTTGTGTCCCAGACCAGGGCAGATAATGAAAGGTGCTGAGGCCATTTGTTGCCTGAAGCTTAAGAGATCCCACAGCAATACGAAAAATATCGTGTTGATCTAACAGAAGGGGAAATGAAAATAGAAATAAGGAAGCTTTGTATTTTCATACATACATAGGCAAAGGTACAACAAAAAAATGAATAAACTAATCAAAGCTGTACTTTCACTTGATAGTACAGAGCTTGATTATTGCTAAGAAAAGTCAATTCTGTTGAACCTCTTCAGGACAATTCGCAAGAATAGCAATTTAAGGGGAAACCACCTTTTATACGTTATCAGAGGAGAATGCTGTTTGGTTGGCAAGTGGACTCTAACTGGTAGAGGCTTTACAATGGAGAATGCACCAGTTAGTGATGATTGATAGATAACTGCCAGGGGCTGTGCTCGAGTTTTAAGCCAGGCAAATTGATTCTAGTAGGGGTAGGCTTTGACAAAAAATGGCCTTTTTAGCATAAAACATAAACCTTGCAATAAGTCTATTTGACTATCAAACATTTTCAAAATAGAAATACTTGACAATTTCCTAATTTGCGTACATAAAAACCTTTCATCCACTGCAATACAAGAGGAATCACACAGCTCAGTACTTCCAAAAAAATTGAAAACGTTCTCTTTCTTGAATTCTTTGGACAGCAAAGTCACGACTGGGTGTCCTCAAATGATAAATGATGAAATTTATCTCTTTTTGTGCTCATCGTGATTGGAGCAGACCACATTTCTTGTCATGTTGTTATCTCCATTTCTGTCTTGATGTTTTTCAGTTGTGAAAGTGACCTCTCTCCTGAGCTTTTGTTATCATAAGATTCAAAAGGAACCACAACATTACTGCCACAATATTGAAAGCCAGCTCAATCTTAGCTTGAGTGCTGACTTCAGACATACCCTGGTGGCATCACACTGAGGTGCAGTGGAAACTGGAAATGATTTGGGTAGGAGCTAGTGTTCTGTCGAGACGGATAGGAAAATGTATAATTTTTGAAATACAGTAAAAACAAACACTGAATCTGGGCAGCGATCAACAGCGGAACAGGTTCAGCAAATGACCAGCCCATGGAAACGTGGATGTGTACAGCGTAGTTATTTTTCTGCAGAAGCTTTTTACTGCATGTCATTGTGCATTCCTGTCATGTTAAGTGCACCGCTGGATAACCCACCTCTGCACTCACTTAGTAGTCACTGCCTGGATCCAACACCAGACTGGCCAGACGTACATCACTATGTTGTACTGATTCACAGAAAAGTCAAAAGCGTTCAATGGGAAGACCATTATCGGGGTAATGCATCTCTTACAGGAACAGTGAGCTTAACGACACGTGGAAGATCTGCTGTAGGGTCAACAGATATACTGAATAATCATAAAATCTCTAAAGTGTAGAATCAGGCCCTTTGGCCCAACAAATCCACACTGACCCTCTGAAGAGTAACCCACCCAGACCTATTCCCCTACCCTATTATCCTATGTTTACCCCTGACTAATGCACCTAACTTACACATCCCCGAACGTTATGGACAATTTAGTATGGCCAATTCATCTTTGGATTGAGGGAGGAAACCCAGACAGACACAGGAAGAACGTGCAAATGCCCCACAGACAGGCGCCCGAGGCTGGAATCGAACCCGGCTCCCTAGCACTGTGAGGCAGCATTGCTAACCACTGAGCCACCACTGAGGTGGTCCAAATGAAAACCCTCAATCGTTCCACCTGCCTTCATCACATATTGTTTAAGACATGGATGGAAGTTTCCCAGATACATTGCTTTCTGAATGTTTTACACTATCAGCTGGGAAATGATTTGTCTTGAGGCAAGAAGGTTCCTGTGGTGTGGCGAGCGAGACTTTTAATTTACTCCCTAAAGCCGACTCCATGATTGGATCATGTGCACACCACTGCAATAACATGTTCAAATACATGAATCCTGTTCTCTTGATGTTTTTTAAATTCACTTGTGGGATGTAGGTGTTACCGGCTAGATTAGCATTTATTGCCCATCCTTAATTGCCCCTTTCGAAGGTGGTGGTCAGCTGCCTTCTTGAGCCGTCACAGTGCATAAGCTGAAAGTTGACCCACAATGTCCTTTAGGGAGAGAATTCCAGGATTTTGACCCAGTGACAGTGATGGGACGGTGATATATTTCCAAGTCAGGATGGTGAGTGGCATGGAGGGGAATTTGCAGGTTCCCACGTATCTGCTGCTCTTGTCCTTCGAGATGGAAGTGGTCATGGGTTTGGAAGGTGCTGTCTAAGGATCTTTGGTGAATTTATGTGGATCAGCTTGTGGACAGTACACACTGCTGCTACTGAGCATCGGTGATGGAGGGAGTGGGTGCTTGTGCATGTGCCAGTCACTGGGCACCTTTGGCCTGGATGGTGTCAAGTTTCTTGAGTATTATTGGAGCTGCACCCATTCAGACAAGTGGGGAGTATTGCATCGCACTCCTGACTTGTGCCTGGTAGATGAAGGACAGAGTTGAAAATGTGTGGCTGGAAAAGTGCAGCAGGTCAGGCAGCATCCAAGGAGCAGGAGAATCGATGTTTCGGGCATGAGCCAAGAAGGGCTTATGCCCGAAACGTCGATTCTCCTGTTCCCTGGATGCTGCCTGACCTGCTGCGCTTTTACCAGCAACACATTTTCAGCTCTGATCTCCAGCATCTGCAGTCCTCACTTTCTCCTCCCAGATGAAGGACAGGTCTTGGGGAGTCAGGAGGTGAGTTACTCACCACAGTATTCCTAGCCTCTGACCTGCTCTTGTAGCTATTGTGTTTATGCCGCGAGTCCAGCTGAATTTCCAAGGATGTTGATAGTAGGGGATTCAATGATGGCATCACCATTGAATGCCAAGTGGTTGACGGGTTAGATTGTCTCTTATCAGTCACTGCCTGGCATTTGTGTGGCACAAACGTTACTTGCTGCTTTGTCAGCCCAAACCTGGATATTGCCCAGATCTTGTTGCTTTTGGACATAGACTGCTTCAGTATCCGACACGAAGTGATGTTCTTCAGCTCAGCCCTGAAGTATTCTCAGATGTTATCATCACATTCATCACATACATCACCAAGAGGGAGCTGCTTGCAATTGTGGTCCTGCCTGACTCTTCAGACTATCAGGTCACCCCCACATTACAGGTCAATAACTGTCAACACTCTCTCAGTACTTGTCCAACTGCTCTAGAAACTGTTGCTTATTCTTTTTTTCCCTTCCACCACCCAGTTTAAAACGCTGTCTTCCTTTTCACCACAATAATGAGAGAAATCAATCCAAGACAAATTCAATCCGTTATGATTACAAGCAGAAGAAACTCATACATTTCAATATATTGTGTTCACTTGGTGTCAAGCTGAGAAAAGAATATTTTTCACTCTTTGTGTACAGAGAACAAATGCATTTTTAAAAAAAAATTCTCAAAGTATTTTCGTACCTGTCCTCGTCGTTAAGATGCCATCTAAGGGCATCTTTATTGAGTGATTGTGAGAG
>NC_057721.1:4026787-4027579 GCF_004010195.1 Chiloscyllium plagiosum | reverse complement strand
TGCCAGTGCTTTGACCCCTCACCAGTCAGTGTTGCTGAGAACAGTTTGCAGACAAAACAGTCAGCACAATTGTTGGAGAGCATACTAGCATTTTTCACCAGGAATCATTGCTGAATTTAATAGATCCTTTGAAGGACATCTAACTTTGAGTTTGAACTAACCTTCCACAAACAGGTCATTCCAATGTTGAATCATAGAATCCCTACAGAGTCAAACAGATATACTGAGGAACCCTGCTTTTCATAGAATCCCTACAGCGTGGAAACAGGCCCTTTCGCCCAACTAGTCCATACTATCCCTTCGGAAAACAACCCACCCAGACTCATTCCCCTATCCTATGACTCTACATTTTACCCCTGACTAATGCATCTAACCTACACACCCCTGAACACTATGGGGCAATTTAGCATGGCCAATTCACCTAACCTGCACATCTTTGGATTGCAGGAGGAAATTGAAGCACCCAGAGGAAGCCCACGCAGACACAAGGGGAACGTGCAAACTCCACACAGACAGTCGCCTGAGGTTGGAATCGAACCCAGGTCCCTGGCGCTGTGAGGCAGTAGTGCTAACCACTGAGCCACCATGCCTCACTAAGTCACAGTCTGAGGGACCTTTCTGTATCCAGGGACCAAGATCATTGGGCTTCGTGGAGTGATGTTCTTCAGCTCAGCCCTGAAGTATTCTCAGATGTTATTGTCACATTCATCACATACATCACCAAGAGGGTGCTGCTTGCAACTGTGACCCTGCCTGACTCTTCAGACTATCAGGTCACCCCCACATTACAGG
>NC_057721.1:4018333-4026287 GCF_004010195.1 Chiloscyllium plagiosum | reverse complement strand
CATAGAAAAGCGAGCATTGACAAAATCTCTTAGCCACTGAGTAATTCTGACCCCCATGTGTTGGCTGCGATTTCTTGATTATCCAAACTCAAAATGTCTTCTGTGTAGAGTCTTCGAATGTATAAGTTTGTGAAAGACAGGAGCTACCTTATATAATGCAGGAGGGGAAGGCGTGTGGTGCAGTGGGCACTGCACTACCTCTGGGCCAGAGGCTCCAGGTCTGAGGGCCACCTCAGGTCTTCTTGCTAATGGAAGCTGTGCTTGTAACGTGGCCAAATGAATTGACACTAGTCTGTAAACCCTTAAATATACCTGATAGTGTCGGGGAGACTGCCATCTTATAGAAGGCAATGGTAAACAACTGCTTGGGCCAGTCCAAGGGAAATCTCGAGATTAACCCTTGGCAATGACGATGGGAGAATATATTGACTTTGAGGTTGGACAGGACATAGAGTCATAGAATCAGACCCTTTGGTCCAACCCGTCCATGCCGACCAGATATCCCAACCCAATCTAGTCCCACCCGCCAGCACCCAGTCCATATCCCTCCAAACTCTTTCTATTCATATACCCTTCCAAATGCCTTTTAAATATTGCAATTGTACCAGCCTCCACTACTTCCATACCTGTACCACCCTCTGTGTGAAAAGGTTGCCCCTTAGTTCTCTTTTATATCTTTCCCCGCTCACCCTAAACCTATGCCCTCTAGAATGGACTGCCCCACTCCAGGGAAAAGACTTTGTCTACTTATCCTGTTCATGCCCCTCATGATTTTATAAACCTCTATAAGGTCACCCCTCAGCCTCCGACACTCCAGGGAAAACAGCCCCAGCCTGTTCAGCCTCTCCCTTTAGCTCAAATCCTCCAACCCTGGCAACATCCTTGTAAATCTTTTCTGAAACCTTTCAAGTTTCACAACATCCTTCCAATAGGAAGGAGACCAGAATTGCACGCAATATTCCAACAGTGGCCTAACCAATGTCCTGTAAAGCTGCAATATGACCTCCCAACTCCTGTACTCAATACTCTGACCAATAAAGGAAAGCATACCACACGCCTTCTTCACTATCCTATCTACCTGTGACTCCACTTTCAAGGAGCTTTTGGTGAGGCTGCTTTTGGAGTACTGGTCATGCTGCTTTAGGCAGGATATTATTAAACTGGTGAGGGTCCAGAAAAGATTTGCAAAGGTGTTGCCCGGACTGGAGGGTTTGAGTTATAAGGAGAGGCTGGATAGGCTGGGATTTTTTACACTGGTGGGAATGTTGAGGGGTGACCTTGTACAGGTCTACATCATCATGAGAAGCATGGATAAGATGAATGGCCGGTGTCTTTTCCCTCGGGATGGTGAGTTCAAAACTAGAGGGCATAGGTTTAAGGGAAAAATTGGAAAGGGACCTGAGGGGCAGCTTTTTCATACAGAGGGTGGTTGGTATGTGGAATGAACTGCCAGAGGAAGTGGTAGATGTGGGTACAATCTTTAAAATAATTTGGATGGGTGCACGAATAGGAAAGGTTTAAAGGGAGATGGGCCAAATGCAGGCAAGTGGGAATATTTTAGTTTGGGAGACTTGGTGGGCAAGGATGAATTGGGCTGAAGCATCTGTTTCTGTGCTGTGTGACTCGATGACGATAATTGGACATGCTGAGATTCAAGGTCACCACCTTCCCGTTGCCCCTTTAGCACTCGAGCCTCATTGGCAGCAGCTCGATTGGATTGCAAGTGTGAGGTAAATGGGAATGAGAGAGTGAGGCGTACGGCAGCGAAGACCCATCTGCAGGTATCCCTGCTCGGATGGAATTTCATGTCAGCCACAGCATCCTGAGGCTCCCCCAGGACCCCTTGCCCCATAGCCTGCGCCATTTCCTGAATATGTATAGCGTGTCCTTTCACCTTTCTGTACAGGTTGCTGCTGCACGGACACGCCTTGGTGAGCTTGTTTACCGCCGGGTGGCAGAGATCCCCAGTGGAGGGCTCTCCATGCAGGAGTCCTCTCACTTTCCCATGGGGACACAGGGTGAAGGGTGTTGCACACAGCAGTCCCTTATAACCGCAGCTTGCAGTGGCTCACAGATTCCCGGCCCAACCGTTTGCTGTAGAGGCCGTGTACCATGTACATATTGTTTGTGGGCAATTGCACTCCCTCCTTGGTTATTTGAAAAACCTTCTGTTGTGTTTTTCGGTTGCACCACGATCGTTGGGGCACCCCGGTGCAGAGAGGTGCGGGCAGATCAGAGGACAACTTTTGTGGGCCTCCTCCTGGGCCTAGCCAGGCTGGCAATAAACCAGGTCCAGGCAGCAGGGGCCGTCTCTGCCCCTCTTCCACAGTTATGCTCAAGCCCGCACAGTGAGCAAGTGGTGTATATCGATGCCTTTAGAGAGAGATAGGCACCGCAGAGGTTACAGTGCTTTATTTCCCTCCAACTCCAGTTTGATTTTACTCCCTCTTCCTACTCTCCCTGCCCCACCACCACCTTTGTTAACTTTCAATGTAAGTGACTTTACTTGGAAATACTCAATAGGGTTTTTACTAGCATTAAATAAAAAACAAACACTGATGTCACGGTGATTTTGGCAGGAGGGCTGGTCAGTTGTGTGCGATAACACTTCTGGGTAGAAAATTTTAAAAAAAGAGGAAAAGGTAGAGGAACGAGTTAGGCTCTGCTGAAGGGCTCCGGCCCCAAACGTCGACTTTCCTGCTCCAAGGATGCTGCCTGACCTGCCGCGCTTTTCCTGCAACACACTGTCAACTCTGATCTCCAGCATCTGCAGACCTCACTGTCTCCTGCTATCGTAAAGCACCAGCTGCAGCACTCCCTCGGTCCTGCATTGGAGTGGTGCTGAGGTTTTGTTGGATGGGAGTTGAACTGAGCAAAACGGGTGGGACAGGGCTTCAGGCACAAGAACAGAATGGTTTCTCAGGAGTTTGAACATTCAGCAATCCCACAATCCACCACTCATGTGCTCATTTGGCAGGAGTATGGACTGGCCACTCCACACTGTTGGTCCTTTAATTGAACTCTACTTTTAAATTTACATTTAGTCTTCTGCATTAGTTTGGCTTTCCAATGGATTTTACTGAGAGAAGAATAGCTATTCTGACCCAGTTTCCCTCATAGATTAGATTAGATTCCCTACAGTGTGGAAACATGCCCTTCGGCCCAACAAATCCGCACAGACCCTCCAAAGAGTAACCCACCCAGATCCATTTCCCCTCTGACTAATGCACCTAACACTACGGGCAATATAGCGTGGCCAATTCACCTGACCTGCACATCTTTGGACTGTGGAAGGAAACCGGAGCACCCGGAGGAAACCCACCCAGACACAGGGAGAATGTGCAAACTCCACTCAGACAGTCACCCGAGGATTGGAATCGACCCTGGGACCCTGGCGCTGTGAAGCAGCAGTGCTAACCACTGAGCCACCGTGCCGCCCTCTGTGAATGAGGTGAAAATTACCCATAGCCCAAGAAGAATTTCATGCAATGGGAATTTTTAAAGCTTTTTAAAGACAATAGCAATTAAAATCAGCACACACTCCCTCCCTCCCTGGAGGCATGATTTTTGCGATGGATTTTAGGGCATTTAAAAAACAGATGAGATTTTAAAAGGCAAGATTGAGGGCAAAGACGAGAGATGAGGAAATGAAAGTTCTGTTAAATGAGAGTTAACAAACTGAGATGGGAAATTTTCCAAGACAAGTCACAGTGGCTCAGGAATTGACAACAGATGTGAAGATTGCTACATGCGAAGCAGCCTCAGAAACACTTAAAAGTGGACAAGCTCCTGGAACCCAGGAAGGTCTCCCCAGAATTCTCTTTCCCACACTATGATTCCTGGCTGCAGTTGCCTGGAGACCTGAGGGGCAAGACTAACTCCTCATGATTTATGTCGAAGACTAAACAGCGGGCAGTGGTGAGCTATTTGACTGCAGGGCCATCACAGCAGAGTCCAATCCTGTCCTCACACTGACACACCTCGAGCAAGATTCAGTAGAATTAAATCAATCGATAGGACCATCTCTGAGACCAGTTAATGTAACACTCAGTCAGGAGCCATCCTGGGGCTGCTGCTATTCCAGAAAGAATTCAGATGTAAGGAAGACATCTGGGGTACACGGTGGCTTAGTGGTTAGCACTGCTGCCTCACAGCGCCAGGGTCCCAGGTTCGATTCCTGCCTCGGGCGACTGTCTGTGTGGCGCTTGCACATTCTCCCCGTGTCTGCGTGAGTTTCCTCCCACAATCCCAAGATGTGCAGGTTAGGGTGAATTGGCCATGCTAAATTGCCCCATAGTGTTCAAGGATGTGTAGGTTAGTCAGGGGGGATAGGTCTGGGTGAGCTACTCTTCAGAGGGTTGCTGTGGACTTGTTGGGCCAAGTTTCCATGGTGTAGGGATCCTATAAACTAATGGTATGATTAATGTTGGATTGTCGTGGAGAAAATCGCATGGCCTGAATAAAGGAGCACAAAAGATAGGGAAGAATATGCATTTATACAATGCCTCTCACAATCTCCAGATGGTACGAAGAATTTTTTTAGTAAGTGAAGTACTTTTGAAATGCTCTTGTTGTTGTAATGTAGGCAATACTCCAGCCAATTTATCCTGAGAAAACTCAACAAATAGCAAGGAGATCAATGAGCGATGAAGCTGATTTTTAACTATAATTCCACTTCTTTATCCAGAGAATAACTTGCATTCTCCCGAGGACCCCGGAAGTGGGGGTGTGGGGGGACGTGGGTGAGATTTAACAGGCCTGGAAAGTTCCATGGAATGGCAGCACTTGGGAGTGTCAGTCACCTTGCCTTACTGTGGCATTCTGCCGTGGGACAGGTGGAGGAGGGTTGGGGAGGTGGAGTCAGAGGTAGAGGTGGTGTGGGGATGGGGATGGGGATGGGTGTGGTGGCTTTCAGTCGCCAGCCCTTTGATCACCATTTGTGCTCCTGATTGGCCCCAAATTGGGGCGAATGGAGACTCTCTCCTTCCCCACCACACCAGCAGACAGGCCATCCAGTTCTGCTGTCTCTGTGGATCCTCTCACCCGGCACTTAACGGTGGAGATGGCAAGAACAGGGTGAGTATCTCTCACCCAGACAGATGGCAAGCTCACCCAGTTATTTGCCCTTCTTGAAGTAGGTCTCACCACTGAAAGCATGCAAATTGGTTGACCAGCTCAAGGCTAGTAACCCATGAAGCCTGAGTTACACACGTCATAACCTCAAAACAATTGGCTCGTCACAAGACAACTGTTGCTAAATTAACCACCCCACTCTCCAACTCCTGCTGGTACGTCAACTCCTGGGATCGGGAAACAGCAATAAAACCCAGGGTCAAATGTGCACTGGAAAGTTCCTCTCCAAGCCTCACAATCCAACAAACTAGCCCAGGAGGTTCACAAGGAGCAAGTGTTATCTATCAAGATCTCCATTTGCTATGCAAAGGTCTTATGGTATAGTGGGTACCAGCCAGGTTACTGAACCCGAACTCTGTTAGTCACAGAATTGATCTGAAAGGGGTCTTTCAGAAGCTGCCAATTAGCCTGGAAGGTGAATCGGGAAGTGAATGTTGATAAGGAAGATGCACATTGACTCACACACAGCAACTGGCTCAGATACTGGTCCCCAAAGGAAGATAAAGAAAGTCTCTGTGAAGATACAGAACAAATATGATTTCCTCTCACAAAGTACTTCAAGTGCTGGAGATCTAATAAAAGTAGAAAGTGCTGGGGAAACACAGCAGGTCTGGCAGCAACCGTGGGGGTGGCAACAGAATTAATGCTTCGAGCCCAGTGATCCTTCTTCAGAACTGTTTATATGATCATCTCTATGATGTGAACTTTGACCCAGGTAGAAAACAGCCCAGCTTTCTCCTGATGCAGAGAGATTCAGCAGCATGGTTTGTAGAGAGTCGCTACTCTGTCAGTAACTGGTTAACAGCCCTTCGATTCCTGCCTTGTGTAGTTTAAATCATGTGTCATGCATAAACATGGCGTGTGGAGGATGCTATGGATTCAAGTCGATTCTAGAAAGAGCTGCCACGAATTTTCGCCACTTCCTTTGATTCCTGAAGCTATAGAGAAAGCCCTTCTGTTGGTCTATAGGCTCTCAGGTTATCACAGCGGGTCATCCCCAGTCAATCGCATACCCCTCCCTTTCAAACACTCACACATAATACACTGAGGCATCCTTTGAAGAGATGAAGGAAAAAAGAACAAAGGGTGAGGCGCACAGCAAAGGAACACAAGAGAATACAGAGGAGAGTGGATAAGAGAGAATATATTAATCAATGTCCCCCTGCAGTTCTCCTGATGGATGCTGCTTGCCACTTTTACACACGTTGAAATTTCTGATGTGTGGCAAGAGTCGCAGGTCCCAAGCTTGTGACTAGTAATCACCTGATGTTCCCTACCCTGACAGTTCGAACAGCAGTGGGAGCTGGGCTCCTTGAGTCTGCTTGAAAAGGCCATGTACCAGGCTGGACCACTGTTAGCAAGTCATCTGACCTTAAGATAACCTACTCACAGAAATAAATCCAACCTTTGTGATTGCAATGACAACTGGCAATGCTAAGAGCTTTGATTCCACACTGGGTTACGAGACATGTGAATACATGGAGGATGACTGGCCCTCGATTCCTTTTAAATAAACAACTGACAGTGGGAGAATTGCTGACATCCTATGTGCATATAAGCTCGGCTGACTTTGTAAATGAGTTACCTGTGGGGAGTCTTGCTCAATTAGGAGTCAATCAACAGTGCAGTGTTTTGAGCTCTGTCTGACCTGCTTTCCCAATTAACAACACTCCTGTTGTCATCCAGCAACATGGATTCAGAGCTGGAGTTGGACACTCAGCCCATCGAAGCTGCTACCCCATTCAAGAAAATCACTGCTCTTGTGAGCTCACATTCCCACCTATGGCTGACAACTATATTCACTCATTTGGTTATTCAGAATCTATCTATCTCCGCCGTAAAAAGATTCCAAGACTCTGGCTTTCAGGACGGATTTGCTCGAGGACTGGGAAAGGGCACCGGGCGAGGATTCCATTGGTGGCCTGAACACATCCAACAAGTCCTCAAGGTATTGATGCTTCTTGGGTTGGAGGTAGGTTTGTAGTGATGTTTCTCGGGTTGGACCATAAGACCATGAGACATAGAAGTGGAAGTAAGGCCATTCGGCCCATCGGGTCCACTGCACCATTCAATCATGACTGATGGGCATTACAACTCCACTTACCCGCACTCTCCCTATAGCCCTTAATTCCTTGCGAGATCAAGAATTTATTAATCTCTGCCTTTAAGACATTTAATGTCCCGGCCTCCACTGTGCTCTGTGACAATGAATTCCACAGGCCCACCATTCTAAATTGACCCCCTCTAATTTTAAGGCTGTACCCCCAGGTCCTAGTCTCCCCCATAACAGAAACAACTTCCCAGCGTCCACCCTTTCTAAGCCATGCATTATCTTGTAAGTTTCTATTAGATCTCCCCTCAACCTTCTAAACTCTAATGAATACAATCCCAGGAGTCTCAGCAGTTCATCATATGTTAGGCCTACCATTCCTGGGATCATCCATGTGAATCTCTGCCGGACATGCTCCAGTGCCAGTATGTCCTTCCTGAGGTATGGGGCCCAAAATTGGACACAGTATTCCAAATGGTGCCTAACCAGAGCTTTATAAAGTCTCAGTAGCACATCACTGCTTTTATATTCCAACTCTCTTGTGATAAATGATAACATTCCAAGTTTGTGCGAAGATTTGTAGCTCGGGTGCTCGTTGCTGTGGTTCTGTTCGCCGAGCTGGAAGTTTTTGTTGCAAACGTTTCGTCCCCTGGCTAGGCGACATCATCAGTGCTTGGGAGCCTCCTGCGAAGCGCTTCTTTGATGTTTCCTCCGGTGTTCATTAACGGCACACAAACCAACAGCCATGCTCAGACAACAACTCACCAGAAC
>NC_057721.1:4012454-4017699 GCF_004010195.1 Chiloscyllium plagiosum | reverse complement strand
CCTCACCTTGCTCAGCAGCTCCCGTGAGGCACCATAATCAAAGGCCTTTTGGAAGTCTAGATAGATAACATCCACTGGGTTTCCCTGGTCTAATCTACTTGTTACCTTTCAAAGAGTTAGATCAAGTTTGTTAGGCACGACCTCCCCTTACTAAATCCATGCTGATTTGTTCTAATCTAACCCTGCACTTCCAAGAATTTAGAAATTTCATTCTTACCGATGGATTCTAGAATTTTACCAACAACCGAGGTTAGGCTAATCGGCCTATAATTTTCCATCTTTTGTCTTGATCCTTTCTTGAACAAGGGGGTTACAACACCGATCTTCCAATCATCCGGGACTTTCCCTGACTCCAGTGATTTTTGAAAGATCACAACCAATACTTCCGCTATTTCCTCAGCCACCTCTCTCAGAACTCTAGGATATAGCCCATCGGAGCCAGGAGATTTATCAATTTTTAGACATTTTAGCTTTTCTAGCACTTTCTCTTTTGTAATGGCTACCATACTTAACTCTGCCCCTTGACTCTCCTTAATTGTTGGGATATTACTCATGTCTTCCACTGTGAAGACTGCCACTAAGTACTAATTCAGTTCCCCAGCTATTTCCTTCTCTCCCAGCATTAGCTTTCCTGCATCAATTTGGAACATCCAAATTTCTATTTTGGCCTCTCGTTTGTTTCTTATGTATTGAAAGACACTTTTACTGTCATCTCTAATATACTGACTAGCCTACCTTTATATTTGATCCTCTCCTTCCTTATTTCTCTCTGCTAACCTCTGTTTGTTTTTGTAGCCTTCCCAGTCTTCTGATTTCCTGGTGCTCTTGGCCACTTTATAGGCTCTCTCTTTTTCTATGATACATTTCCTGACTTCCTTTGTCAGCCATGGCTGTCTATTCCACCCCCACTGGATATTCTTTCTTGTCTTTGGGATGTACCGCTGTGCTGTGTCCTCAATTACACCCAGAAACTCCTGCCATTGTTGCTCTATGTCTTCCCCACTGGGCTCTGCTTCCAGTCAATTCTCATGCCCCTGTAATTACCTTTATTTAACTGTGACACCATTACATCCAATTTTACCTTCTCTCTTTCAAACTGCAGACTGAACTGTATCCTATTATGATCGCTGCCTCCTAAGAGTTCCCTTACTTTAAGATCTTTGATAAAGTCTGACTCATTACATAGCTGGGTTGGAGGTAGGTTTGTAGTGTTGTTTCTTGGGCTGGAGTTGCGTTTGTAGTGCTGTTCCCTCAGAGACTGGTATTACTTTTCCTGGTGTATATCAATAATCTGGATCTTGCTGTGCAGAGGACAATTTCAAAATTTGCAGTTGGCACTAAACTTGGAAGCACTGTAAACTGTGAGAAGGACAATGTGGGACTCCAAAAGGCCACTGACAAGTTGGTAGCTTGGGCAGATGCATGCTACACTGCAGGAAAGATGTGAATGCATTTGGGAAAGTGCAGGAGCAGTTTACAAGAACGGTTCCAGGGATAACACACTTCAGTTGTGAGGATAGTCTGAAGAAGTTAGGACTGTTCTCCTTGGAAAGAAGAAAGCTGAGAGGAAATTTTACTGAGGAGTTTTCACAACCACTGCCTATCTGTGATCTCCAAGGTACAAGTCAGGAGTGTGAGGGAATACTCCCCACTTGACTGGATGGCGACAGCTCCAACAACACTCAAGAAGCTTGACTCCATCCAGGACAAAGCAGCCGCTTGCTTGGCACCACATCCACAAGCATCCATTCCCTCCACCACCGCCCCTCAGTAGCAGCAGTGTGTGCTATCTACAAGATGAGCAGGATGGTGAGTGCCTGGAGGTGAACTTGCAGGTGGTAGTGTTCCCATGGTTCTGCTGTCCTTGTCATTCTAACTGGCGAATGGCAATTTGCAGATGGCACTAATCTTGGAAGCACTGTAAACTGTGAGGCGTTCAGTGTGGAACACCAAAAGGACACTGACAAGTTGGTGGTGTGCGCAGATGCATTCCACACTGCAGGAAAGTAGTCATGGGTTTGGAAGATGCTGTCTAAGGAGCCTTGGTGATTTTCTGCAGTGCATCTTATATTTGGCACATACTGCTGCTACTGAGTGTACTGAGGAGGGAATGGATGGCACATAGTAATCAGCAGGAGATTTCCTTGCCCATGTTTAACCTGAATCCATAAGACTTCATGGGATCCAGAGTCAATGTTGAGGACTCTCAGGGGAACCCCCTCCTGACTGTATACCCACTGTGCCAACACCTCTGCTGGGTCTTTCTTGTTGGTGGGACACGACATATCCAGGGATGGTGGTGACTGGGACATAGTCTGTAAAATACGATTCTGTGAGTATGACTATGTCGGGTTGTTGCTTGACTAGTCTGTGAGACAGCTCTCCCAATTTTGGCAGTAGCCCCCAGATGTTAGTAAAGAGGACTTTGCAGGGTCAACAGGGCTGTTTCTGCCATCGTCTTTTCTAGGACAATGATGGGTGCTCTGCCTGGTTTCATTTCTTTATTGAAACTTCATTGTTTACTGGGCCATTTCAGAGGGCAGTTGAAATTTAACCACATTGCTGTGGGTCTGGAGTCACATATAGGCAGACCAAGTGAAAATGGCAGGTTTCCATCCCTGAAGAGGATTAGTGAGCTAGATGAGGTTTCCCCCCAACAACAGCTTCCTGGTCTTCAGTAGATTCTTAATTCCAGGTTTGTTTGTGAATTGAATAGCTGCGGCAGGATTTGAACTCAAGTCCCCAGAGCATTAGCTGAGTCACTGGGTTAATAGTCTGGTGATAATATCACTAGGTCACCACCACCTCCCCCTATTCAGAGGAACTTGGATGTGCTTGTTCTAGGAGCACAGAAAGTGCCAATACCACAGCAGGAAGCAATGAAGAAGGTAACTGACACATTCACCTCGATGGCAAAAGTGTGAGAGAACATGAAGAAACAAAGCTAAGGTCTCTTTGGTATAACTTGTTATGACATGGAGTGAAGTCTTCTGCTTAATTTGACACCAACAACACAGAAAAGATTTACCCCGTGCACTAAACTGTGAAAATTCGAGAGGCCAAGAATTATTTAAAGTAAAAATGAACAAGTTTATTTCTTAAAGTATAACGGAGAATAATTAACTAACAACTATTTACAACTCCACCCTCTAACCTATCCCTTACCTTCCCCTTCCACAATATTAGTCCAATAAAACTCCCAACTAAGATTTACAAAACAAGACTCCTTATCTGAAAACCAGGCAGCTTTCTGTTCTTTTATTTGGATCTTCCTGTGTTGTCTTTTCTTCTTCTTAGGGATTTCTGCCTCACAGGTCACTGATCGATAAAGGGACTTCTAAGAGAGCTTTTTCTCAGGCAGTCTTTTTACATGCTGGTAGCTTGGCAGTTCTCCTCTCAACTATTCAATTTTCCCCAGTTTTATACCCCAAAGCATCGGATTGTGTCATTGGCTTTTAAGATGGTCAGTATTCTCAATTCAAACTGTATTGGAGTTTGGTATTTTTCAGCTTATAATTTAAACTGATTGACCTAATTTGAATCTGTTTTATCATTTCCAGGTAACTAGCTACTCTAGCTACCCCAGTAGCTGGACCACATATTACACTGTATCTTATTGAGAACACTTTGTGCTGGACTGCTAGCTTTTGACTCTCTTAAGGGTGCAGTACACCTACATCTTCAGAACAAACTGTCCTGAGTAAGTGTGATTTCTTGCATTGACTACACTTCAGAACTATTTCATTGACTGTGAACAGTGTTGGGAAATCCTGCAATTACGAAAGGTGTAACACACTTGTAAATGCTTCCTTCCTTGCCCTATTGGTCTCATTCACATTACAACCTTCCCTGCTTTCCATTGCTCAAAGATTTACATTCTCAATGTCGCCCTTCAAGTGGGTGGGATTAGCAGGGAGGGTTATAGGTATTACTAGTGCTGGGTCTCAAAGGAAGCCCTGAACGTCATTCTGAGGTTAACCCCAGGTGGGCACAAGGTTCATCTGGGGGCAATATTACAGTGTGTTTTACACTCCACCCGCCCTGATCCTCCCATTCCTCATGGAGTAATAACTAGGAAAACGTTACCTTCCAACTCCTCTCAGATTTCCATCAGCCTCTGCAACATCTTCCAGAGGAAAAGAAAATTCATATTTCAGGCTCCCAGCCAAATAACTTCAGTCCCGAATCGATTGACTTGGCTGGTGTTAAATAGTTACTCCAGTCCTCTTGCTTCCTTCCCATCATTTTATTCAATAGAAATGCCTGACACAAATGTGTTTTTGTTTTGGTTCGTTGTCAGCGTCTGGCTTTCAAGAGTGTAAAGCAGTTCCTTTCTCTGGTTTCCAGCGTTTGACATGGAGACACGCCAACCTCGCCAATTATGTGCAGTATTCCGAGTCGGATGCTGAGGGCACTCTTCCAAGACTTGCTGCTAATTGCAAAGGAATGAGTGTTGTTGCAGCTGCCCAGCTCCATCGCCCTAGACAGGTGCTGTGGTCTCCAGTTCTTTCACCATCAGTTCATAGGGAAATCTCTTCTTTGTCTAATTTACCCAAACCTGTTACAACCTCAAAGTTAAATCTCTTCCGCCCTGATGAAGGAGCGTCGCTCCGAAAGCTAGTGCTTCCAATTAAACCTGTTGGACTATAACCTGGTGTTGTGTGATTTTTAACTTTGTACACCGCAGTCCAACACCGGCATCTCCAAATCATGTTACAACCTCATACACCTCTGTCAAATCTGTGGTTGATCCCTCAAATGATTTTGATAAATCTCTTCCGCCCTGTCTGGAAGACCCTCCCTAAAGTGTGATGACCAGAACTGCAAACATTCCTCCTGCTCTGACCTAATCCTATAAAAGATTGGACATCCAATCCCTGTACACCTCCATCCCCCATCACGAAGGACTTAAAGCCCTCCGCTTCTTCCTTTCCCGCCGTACCGACCAGTACCCTTCTACTGACACCCTCCTTCGACTTACTGAACTGGTCCTCACCCTGAAAATTCAAGGACCGCAATTTCCCACCAGACGTAGTCGACGATGCCCTCCACCGACTTAAAGCCCTCCGCTTCTTCCTTTCCCGCCGTACCGACCAGTACTCTTCTACTGACACCCTCCTTCGACTGACTGAACTGGTCCTCACCCTGAAAATTCAAGGACAGCAATTTCCCGCCAGACGTAGTCGACGATGCCCTCCACCGCATCTCCTCCACTTCCCGCTCCTCCGCCCTTGTGCCCCGCCCC
>NC_057721.1:3980109-4011970 GCF_004010195.1 Chiloscyllium plagiosum | reverse complement strand
CCTACCTTTTATCTTAGCCTGCTGGACACACTTTCCTCATTCCTGAAGAAGGGCTTATGCCCGGAACGTCGATTCTCCTGTTCCTTGGACGCTGCCTGACCTGCTGCGCTTTTCCAGCAACACATTTTCAGCTCTGATCTCCAGCATCTGCAGTCCTCACTTTCTCTCCATAAAAGATTTATCAAATCTTCCCGCTTTTTATACACATTGCCTCTATTTATGAGGCTCAAAACTCTCATGTGCTTTGCTCCATTCCTCTCTTCACCGTGAGGTGGGGAGAAACATACATTGCCGACTGTGTTATGGACCAGGCCGGACCCCCTCAAAACGTTTTAAGAAGGGAGACCAGACCCTAACTTTTCTAGTTGCTTCAGTCAGATGGAAGGTGGGTACCTCAGGAGTGTTGCAGCTGATCAAACCACTTGGCTTCAAGTAAAACAGAGTTTATTTCCACACCACTGAAGGAATCAAAATCAAAAGACAACAGAATTTAGAATAAACAACGATGTGAAAACCCAGCCGACCCTATCGCAAGGTAATGATGCTGTTCCAATTTCATGCAACACACCCCTTTGGCAAAAATGGAGATTCCTACAGGAGCAAAGTCAGAGAGAGAGAGAGAGAGGACCTGAAACATGGAACCTCTTTCCGCTCCAGCTGCTCCTCTAGGTTCCCAGCTAAAAACTGATCCAAACTAGGAATATCCCTGAACTGGGAGAACTGGCCACTCCTCCTTCATCGTACAAGCGTTTTTAAAGAAAATACCTCAAAGCCCTTTTCCCTGATTGCGTACAAAACGCAGGAAGGTTTGAGAAACCTTTTATTAGATTAGGTCAGCATCTGTTAGCCATAATCAAAGGTGGCCTAATCCCAGACAGATCAGAACCTCTGTAAAAGACAACCGCTTTTGAAAAAAACAAGGTCAACATAACCTTGTTAAAGGAGCAGCATCATCAGAACTGGAAGGCAAATCAGTGACTGTAAATATATGGGCCTCTGTATATTTTAGGTGTTCCTCACTACCAGCTGGAGGTGCTCCACCTGTTGGTAAAGGCCAAAAGTTCAAAGTTCAAATGAGGGGGAACAAATGGCTGGATCTGATTCCTCCTGTAAGGTCGGTTAATGCTAAACACCCAGTTTACACTACAGGTAGACCAGAGCACATTCGGATAAACCAACAAGCTAAGAGTTAAAAGAATGTTGAACCCTGGTGTGAAGTCTGAATTATTGATGAAAAGCAGTTAGGTTCCTGCTGTGATGAGTTAAGCCCTACCCATTAAGTTACAAAGGACTGTTCTTGGGTCTCTCCGACATTGGTTATCTCTAACGAGAATGTTTCTGTAGCAGTAATGTGAACTTGCACTTAAAAATAGCCTGAGGTCTTAGTGTGGACCCCCATGTAGCTCAGATTGGAATGTAACTAGCTATTAAGTAATACATAACGAACCACTTCTGTTTACCAATACTGTGTCTAATTTCGGTCGAAGGATTCAATAACGAGAGGTCACGTTTTCAAGGTGGGAGGTAGAAAGTTTAAGAGGGATACATGCGGCAAGTACTTCACACAGAGGGTGGTGGGCATTTGGAACGCGTTGCCAGCAGAGGTGGTAGAGGCAGGCGTGGTAGAGGCAGGCATGGTAGATTCATTTAAGATGCGTCTGGATAAATGCATGGGTAGGGTGGGGAGCAAAGGAATACAGATGCTTAGGAATTGACCGACAGGTTTATACAGTACATTTGGATCGGCTCAGGCTTGGAGGGCCGAAGGGCCTGTTCCTGGACTGTAAATTTTCTTTGTTCTTTCTTTGTTGTTCTTTGTATGTCATGCAGGCATCCCTCCCTATTTAGTGTCAGTGATATAGACTGATGTCAATGAGATGTATTAGTGGCCATTATGCCCTGAGCTTCTAGTCTGGTGGGCACAAGTGAACCATGGAGCATGCTCACAGAAGTTGGGATCCAAACATAGAACAGGGAGGATTAGGGTTTCTTCAAAAGTGCGCTCTGCCTAATTTCTAGCCCATTATTTCCAAGAAGCACATCACTTCTCCCAACCCTTTTCCTCAGTTGCACACTTTAAGTTAAAGACAGTGACACTATGAGTTTTGCTGTACATTATTGGAAGCACCAGTCATATTTGGGTGAAACATTATTTGAAGCAAGCGATAGACCATGGAGGCCAGTTGCTCTATTGGGAGAACTGAGGCTTCCAGCTGCTGTTTTCAGCATTATCTTCGAAGGAAGTTGAATGATCTTCCTGCTAGTCTGACCTGACGTAAGTGGAGGAACACTTCCAGCTGAACAGTGGTCTTCACTTCATTACAGTCAGCTGAAAGGCTGAGTTACCCAAGAATCTGCAGCCATGTTACTGGCCAACGTGGGAGGGAAGTGCCAGGAAAGTTCTCATGGAACCTGCATTGTTCCTCTTCAAAAATCTGAAAACAAATCACCTCCATTGGCGCAGGTTGCTTCCTTCATCTTTACCTTTGACCCTGCCCTCTTGACCCCTGACCCCTGCTGGAGGGCAGATTAACAGACTGCATGCACTCTTTGAGCACAGGCCAAACAGTTGCATTGATAGCACTCAGAGCAAGAATGGCCTGGCCTTTAATTGGAAGCTGAGAGATGGGTCATGTGATTGATTCTGCCAACAATGGCGACAAAGGTGGGCTTTTGTTCCATTTTGGAGAGATTGACTCCACGCTCCATATAAAGCTTTTTCCAAGTTGACAATGAATGAGCCTTAACTTTGAACGCAGGACTTCGGCCTTAGGAAGGTAACAATTGAGCTTGCTTCCATCTCTTCTCCAGGCAACACCCTCCTGATCACATCAGCAAGCTGTCTCGAAATAAGCCTCGTCTCCAGTCTCCCTTTGGGGCAGGAAATCTGCCATCCTCAGCTGGTCTGGCCTACACCTGACTCCAGACTCTACAGTAATGTGTTTGAACCTTCATCGCTCCCCTGAAATGGCCCTGAAAAGTTACACAGTTCGAGGGCAGTTAGGAACGGGCGGCCGAGCCAGCGAGACCTGCATTTTGTGACAGAATTAGAAGCAGAAAAGCCCTTTTCCACAGCAACTGCTGAACTTGGCACAGGGTTGAGAGAGGCCACATTCACTGGAAACATTTAGGAATTCAGAGATCCTTTCATGAATTTGAAATCAATCTGCTCTGTAGCAAGTGCTGACATGGAAACATTGCAGAGGGAGACGGGAGGAGAATTAAACAATACCAACTGACTGAAACAGTGAATAAAACATTAGTTACTTCAGGAGCAATCGATTACAATGAAAGATTGATTAGAAAGAGTCATTAGCCAGCCCTTCATCCAGATCCAAAGAGTGGCATTAATCTTCTCAATGTATTAAGCTGCTCATTGCTTGGAGCTACAGTATTACTTAGAACTAAAGATGTCTCAATTTTGTGATTATATTTTGTTGTGTCTAAAAAGAAAGGGCCATTGTAATCATTAGTTCTGCCTTTATTGTTATTTCATGCACGCGTGATTAAGATGGCAGGGGAAGAAATCTATGCAGAGCACAAGGTGTAGTATCATTCTTAAAATCAGGAGGGAGTTGTCAAATTGCCCCCATCGTATAATTGGAAAATGAATTGAATCATGTACTTTTGCCCTCTGTGATTTATGTCTGATCAACTCAGCTCATCTCGACCAGTGGAACAAAGCTGGTCAAAGGACCATAGAAAGGTGACACAGAAACAGAGGCCGTTCAGCCCAATAAATTGGCTGCCCATTCTAATCCCACTTGGTTTGCAGCCTCACATGTCTCAGTGATTCGGTGCAGATCGGGATTCCTTTGAAATGAGTTGAGGATTTCCTTCTCAGCCACTCAATTCCTGACACTCTCTGCCCCCCCCCACCGCCGCCTCACTGGGTGAAAGGTTTCTACTTGTGTTCTGTCCAATCCGTCTGATTTAATTTGAGTTATTTATTTATTTTCACGTGTACCTAAGTCTAGTGAAAGACTTTGTTTACCAGCTGTACAGGCAGGTCATAGCATTATTTTTCATTCACAGGATAAGGACATTGCTGGCTAGACCAGCATTTTCTGCCCATCCCTAATTGCCCAGAGGGCAGTTAAGAGTCAACTACATCGCTGTGAGTCTGGAGTCATGTGTAGGCCTGACCAGGTAAGGATGGGGGTTCCCTTCCCTAAAGGCATCAGTGAACCAGATGGGTTTTTCCTGACAATGAACAATAGGTTCACAGTCATCATTAGACTCCTAATTCCAGATATTTTTATTGAATTCAAATCCCACCACCTGCTGTATCAAGATTCGAACCCAGGTCCCCAGAAGTTATCTGGATTGATAGTCCAGCGATAATACCACCAGGCCACCCCAGTAAGCAAAGGCATTTAGATCATAGGATGAGATAAAAGGACAGAGGCGTACAAGTTACATTCCACAGGCTGTTGAAGTTAGAGAGTCCATCCATCAGTCTAATAACGGTTGGGAAGAAGCTGTTCCTGAAGCTGCTGGTGCGTGTGTTCAAACTTTTGTACTGACGGGCGAGGTTGTAGGAGATCATTACCAGGGTGGGAGGGGTCTTCGATGATGTTGGCAGCCATTCCACGGCAACGAGCCGTGTAAATGGAGTCCATGGATGGAAGGTTGGCTTCCGTGATGGTCTGGGCTGTGCACCCAACCCCCTGTAGTTCCTGACCGTGCTGGGCAGAGCGGTTGCCATCCAAGGTTGTTATGCACCAAGACAGTGTGCTTTCAATGGTGCATCTGTAGAAGTTGGTGAGGGTCCCTATGGACGTGTCAAATCTCCCGAGCTGCCTGAGGAAGAACAGGCACACACCATGAATCTGTGCTCTCTGGCAATTGACTCCTCTGCCAGAGATTTCTCATGGTCCACTCCATCCAAACATCTCCATTAAGTCTTCATTTAATCTCCTGTGTTATAAGGAAAACAACTCCACCATTCTAATCTTTCATCCGATTTGCAATTTTCAAGCCCTGGCAACACCCCTCTACTCTCTATGGAGAGATTACATTCTTTCCTTTTGTTTTTAGTAGGTCATCAGGCCCATCGGTCCACACTAACCCTCTGAAGAGCATCCCACCCAGACCCACACTCCCCCACCCTGTCCCTGTAACCCTGCATTTCCCATGGCTAATCTACCTAGTCTGTGCATCCTGCACACAATGGGGCAACTTAACATGGAGGAGAAAGTGAGGTCTGCAGACGCTGGAGATCAAAGCTGAAACTTTATTGCTGGAACAGCACAGCAGGTCAGGCAGCATCTAGGGAACAGAAGATTCGACGTTTCGGGCACATGCCCTTCTTCAGGAATGAGCAGAGAGTGTTCAGCAGGAGAAGATAAAAGATAGGGAGGAGGGACTTGGAGGACTTTTGTACTGACGGGCGAGGTTGTAGGAGATCATTACCAGGGTGGGAGGGGTCTTCGATGATGTTGGCAGCCATTCCATGGCAACGAGCCGTGTAAATGGAGTCCATGGATGGAAGGTTGGCTTCCGTGATGGTCTGGGCTGTGCACACAACCCCCTGTAGTTCCTTACCGTGCTGGGCAGAGCGGTTGCCATCCAAGGTTGTTATGCACCAAGACAGTGTGCTTTCAATGGTGCATCTGTAGAAGTTGGTGAGGATCCCTATGGACGTGTCAAATCTCCCGAGCTGCCTGAGGAAGAACAGGCACGCACCGTGAATCTGTGCTCTCTGGCAATTGACTCCTCTGCAAGAGATTTCTCATGGTCCACTCCATCCAAACCCCCTCATTATTTTGAACATCTCCATTAAGTCTTCATTTAATCTCCTGTGTTCTAAGGAAAACAACTCCACCATTCTAATCTTTCATCCGAGTTGCAATTTTCAAGCCCTGGCAACACCCCTCTACTCTCTATGGAGATATTACATTCTTTCCTTTTGTTTTTAGTAGGTCATTAGGCCCATCGGTCCACACTAACCCTCTGAAGAGCATCCCACCCAGACCCACACCCCCCCACCACCCTGTCCCTGTAACCCTGCATTTCCCGTGGCTAATCTACCTAGTCTGTGCATCCTGCCCACAATGGGGCAACTTAACATGGCCAATCCACTCTAACCTGCACATCTTTGGACTGTGGGAAGACCCAGAGGAAGCACAGACAGAAATGGGGAGAAAATGCAAACTCCACAGACGGTTGCCCAAGGGTGGACCCGATCCTGAGTCCCTGGCAATGTGAGGCAGCAGCGCTAACTACTGAGCCAGCAAGTCACTGTAATATGATGGCCAGAACTGTACTCGAGATTTCAGTGGTGGCTTGATCAGTGTCTTATCTGGTTCCATCATCATATCCTTGCTCTTGTAATCAATGCCTCAGTCAATGTAGGAAAGTAGTCTATCTTTCTCTCTCTGCCCTGCTGCCTTCAGGAGCCTGTGGACATGCCCTCCAAAGTCTCTCACTTTCTCTACCTCTCTAATACCCTACTGTTTATTGTATATTCCGTTGCTTTGTCTACCCTTCCCAAAGCATTACCTCATACTTCTCTGGATTTAATTCCATTTGCTGTTCTCCGCCCTCTCAGTCGAACCATTGATTATCACCAAAATAAATTGCAACTGGTCCCCTTGTTTCCCACGTACTGGGGGGAGGAGAGAATGGAATTCACTCCTGAATATCATCGATAAGAGGGGGCGATTCTGCCCATGCTGGAAGAGTATTCTGACAGTCACAGCATTTCCAAAACCTAAAGAAGGGTTTGAGTGGCACTGACACCATCCTTTCAGCTCCTCCAGTCTTGTTTCAAGTCCAGCCGAGGCTAAGGGCTAAAAGGAAACATGTTCTGTGTAGAGGGGCTGAACGGCCTCCGAATGGAACGGAGGGAGGTGAGCAAAGGGAGGGATGAGTGAAAGAGGTAGATGAACATTTGGGGAAGAACAGTTCCCTGTGCCTGAGTCCCTCCAATCCAGAGGAAGAGTGTCCTTTGTGGATGGGTAAGAGGCCTTGAACCTGGAGAAGTCATGTATTGAGAGAAGTTTTGAAGTGATGTGCGAACAAAGCAAGAATGTGACGAGAAAAAAAAACCCTTTACATGCAGCCAGTGGTGAGGGTGTGGAATGCACTGCCTGGAAATATGATGGAAGCAGATTCAACTGAGAGGCATTGGATGATTATTTGGCTAGACATTTACCAGATATGGGAAAAGGCAGGAGATCAGCATTTGATATTATAGATCTGATGGACCGAATGGCCTCCTCGCTGTGATGATGAAGTGATCCTGAATTCTCCGTCTCCCCCACAAGGGTCATTGGTGAAAGGTTCAGGGCACTCTTAAAGCACAGCTCAGCAACATGAAGCTGCTGTAATCCAGTGCAATGGCAAGGTGAACGGGATGGCCAGGGTTATACTGGAGCAGTAGTGGCTGATGCTGGAGAGCAGTGATCCTCTTTTCCCAGTGGTAACCTGTCCCTCTGTATCTCTGCATGTTAAACTGGAGCTGCACGGCAAGTCTTCCATCCCCTTGGACCTATATCCCTCACTTACAGAAGTAGAAAGCTTCACTAACCGTAAAGAACCAGTGTCAGCCCACATACGTCAGTCGTGAAAAGTAGGTGGAGGGAATCGGAGAGAAAATAAAACAATAGTGCATTTAGAAATGTCGGCATTGAAGCAACAACAGCTTGGATCTATACCAAGCCTTTGGCATAGTTAAATGCGCCAACCCTCTTCACAAAAATGTGATACGACAAAACGTGACACTGAGTCACACATAGAAACTCTGGTCAAAAAGGTGCTTTAAGAAGCAAGGAAAAGGTAGACAGTGTAATATAATTTGCCTCTGAGATCAGTAAGACTGAAGACTCCAGTGTGGAATGAACATGTGAAGAGTAAGAAATCTTAGACACTGCGAGAGAGATGTTTTCGATAACTTACAATGTACAGATGTAAATAAAGGAGTGTTGCAGAATATAAGGAATTATAGAGCCTTACTTAAAGCTGCAGGCACAGTGTATGTGCAGTCCAGAGATATTCCAGACTGGTATCTCAGTATGCTTTGACTTAAAACGCAAGAGAAAGCAATGAATAGGAAATCATCTCGAAACATTAGCTTGCTGTCTCTCCATGGATGCTGTCTGAACTGCTGTAATCTCCAGCATTTGTTGTTTTCAGTACAGATACCAGCATCTGCAGTAATTTGCTCTGACAGGGTTTGGGAAGGTTTGGGGAGAGAGCACTAAACTGAGAGAGCAAATCACCAACAGTGAAAGAAGAGGAAATGGAGGGAGTTACGTTGAATTCACAGAGGGCTGTGATGCTGAAGGAGATTAGAGATAAGGAGGGGTGAGGACTTGGAAGGAACGGAAAACAAGAATGAGAATTTTAAAGTGATGACATTGTCAGACTGAGAGCCAAGCATCTTTTCCCATTAATCAGCAAGAATTGAAATACATCATTCTATTACTTGTACAAGATGTGAACTTACACTACTCCCTGTCACCAAGCCAGTTCTGGAAGCAACTTGCCGCGTTGCCTTGCATTCCATGGGCTTTTAATTTTCTGATCAGTCTGTTGTGTGAGAGCTTGTCAAAAGTCTTATTAGAAATCCATAGAGACCACGTCAAATGTACCACCATCATCAACTCCTCCTGCTGCCTCCTCAAACGTTCAGTCATGTTAGTCAGGTACAAACCTCCTTCTGTCAAATCCATGTTTACTGTCTTTTGTTAATGTATGCCTTTTGAAATGAAGCTTTACCCTGTCTCTCAGATTTTTTTCACTCAGTCTTTCCCTTTCAACGTTAGTCTGGCAAACCTTCCTCCCTTTCCCAACAATAGTACACTTTTAGCAATCATTTACTCCTGGAGAAACCTGACAGTAGCCAAGGTAGATTAGATCGTGATAATCAGACTCTTCATTTCTTATTCCTCAGCTTCTGTGAACCGCCTGCTATATTTGGGCCTGCGTAATAACCATTCTCATAGAGACTAAACATATTAATATTTCCCCTCTTGTGATGTTAACACTCTCTTTTTAACTGGCACCTTCTCAACCAGCTGTATATCTCAAATACTGTGATCTGCTGCAATGTCTGAGGATTTATGCTGTAAATAAAGTAAAGCAGTGATGTGTATGCACCCTGAATTACATTTCCATTATGCACTGTGTGTTTTTACATTGATTTTAGGAGGTGTGTTGATGTTTTTAATATTGATTTTTCTGAGGGATATTGATGTCTTGTAGTTTTGCTTGGTCAGAGTTTACTGCGATTAGGTTCTGAGGAATACTCACCAGACCCGAAACATTAACTCTGATTTCTCTCCACTGACAGACCTGCTGAGTTTTTCCAGCAACTTCTGTTTTTGTTTCCGTCTTACAGCAGCTTTCATTTTCTCACTGCATTTACCGCGTTTTTCTTGATTAACCAGAGATTTGATCAGCCTGGTCCCAAAGGTTAACTAAAAGGTTTACCTGACTACACAGATTCCACAATCGTCCTCCTTTATACATTGTCCAGGGAGTATAATGGGCTTTGCCTTTATTTAGAGCTGAAAATGTGTTGCTGGAAAAGCGCAGCAGGTCAGGCAGCATCCAAGGAGCAGGAGAATCGACGTTTCGGGCATGAGCCCTTCTCTTGCTCCTTGGATGCTGCCTGACCTGCTGCGCTTTTCCAGCAACACATTTTCAGCTCTGATCTCCAGCATCTGCAGTCCTCACTTTCTTCTTTGCCTTTATGTAATACACCCCAACTAATACCTAACATCCGGTGTGTTGTGCAGGGAGACACGGTAGCAATGGGGTGGGGCCACTGAACCCTTTATAAAGATGAAGAAAAGTACTGAAGAAACTCAGCAAGTCTGTCAGCATCTATGTGGAGAGGAACAGCGTTAACATCTTGAGTTCAGAACTCCAGGACTCTTCACAGCTGACATTCACACTTATTTTACATCTCTATCACTCCTTCGACACTGCCTTTATCATTTGCCCTGGGCACCATCACCATCCTGCTCCTTCTCTCCCTCTGTGAGACCAAAACCATAATTTTCCAGCTCATTTCAGATCCGAAGAACTCACGTTATCTGAAATCAAAACATTAACTCTGTTTCTCTCTCCATAGATGCTATCCAACCGGCTGTGTTTCCCCAGCACTTGCTGTTTTTAGTTTTGTTCTCTAGCATCGGCAATATTTTGCTTTCAACTTAACCTCTTTGAGCCTGTGCTGCTGTTCTGAAACCCATGACCTGACTCTGTACATTTGCCTTATATCCCTTAATGCTCACGGAAATCTAGCCATCTAACTTTTTAAAATGAACACTTGATTTTTTTTAAACTTGATTTGATTGTTTATTGTCACATTTATGGAGGCACAGTGAAAAGTTTGGTCTTATGTGCAGATTATACAATACAAAGATCATAGTTTAATGGATGTAGGTTTGCTCACTGAGCTGAAAGGTTCATTTCCAGACGTTTCGTTACCTTACTAGGTAACATTTTCAGTGGGCCTCAGGCGAAGCAATGCTGAAAATGCCTGCTTTCTATTTATATGTTTGGGTTTCTTTGGGTTGGTGATGTCATTTCCTGTGGTGATGTTATTTCCTGTGGTGAAGTCACTTCTTGTTCCTTTTCTCGGGGGGTGGTAGATGGGGTCTAACTCGATGTGTTTGTTGATAGAGTTCCGATTGGAATGCCTTGCTTCTAGGAATTCTCGTGCGTGTCTTTGTTTGGCTTGTCCTAGGATGGATGTGTTGTCATAGTTTAATAGAACAGAGCAAGGAATACAAATTTGGCAGCTGCAAAGAAAGCAAGCTCAACATTAAATTTGAAATTTGCAAGGTCCATTGAGAAATGTAATAACTGCGAGAAAGAAGCTGTTCCTAAACCTGTTGGTACGTGCGTATAAGTTTTTGTATCTTCTGCCTGACAGAAGCGGTTGGAAGAGATCATGACCAGGGTGGGAGGGGTCTTTGATGATGTTGCCTGCCTTCCTGAGGCAGGGAGAAGTGTAGATGGATTCGATGGGTGGAAGGTTGGCTTGTGTGTTGGACTGGGCTGTGTTCACAACTCTCTGTAGTTTCTTACCATCCTGGGCAGAGATTGGTGCCCTCAGTGAATGACTCACATGTCAATTTATTTTGGAAGGGGTTTGTCTTCTGTGGGATCTCTTGCACATTCTGAAGCTATGAGAAAAGCCTCAGTTTAATTCCTCAGATGGAACGGGGAATCTCTAAGAGTAGCAGTCCTTCTTTGCCAGGCTGAGATTAGATTCCCTACAGTATGGAAACAGGTCCCTTGGCCCAACAAGTCCACACCGACCCTCCGAAGAGTAACCCACCCAGACCCATTACCCTGCCCTATATTTACCCCTGACTAATGCACTTAACACTACGGGTAATTTAGCATGAACAATCCACCTAACCTGCACATCTTTGGACTGTGGGAAGAAACCGGAGCACCCGGAGGAAACCCACGCAGACACGGGGAGAGTGTGTAAACTCCACACAGACAGTCGCCTGAGGCTGGGATCGAACCTTGGGCCCTGGCGCCACCTTGCCACCCTTTGATATCAGGATGTATTCTTTGCTGAGGGGTGACTGGGCTATTTCTAGGTTGGAATGACATACAGTTTCTTGGGGTTATTTGAGGATTAACACGCAAGACGAAAGCTCCCACCTTGTGGAGAGAACCTCACATATCGGCATTAAGGCAATTTGTAGCATTTGATGAAGAAACTATTCCTTTACATTTTACCATCTTAAGACAAAAATCACACTGGACAGAAAGATACAAATGCTTCATATTATTGGAGAGAATCACAGTGACAAATACTTTTAATTTCCATCCTGAATTTTCTGATTCTTCATATCAGGTTATACACAGAGCGATAAATAAAAGCAAATGGATGTGGCTTAAGGCCAACCTAATTTGCAACAAATTAGCCAAAGAAAACTGTTTTTTGTTATTGGATTTTCAAGAGTCCACACTCACATATTTATCTATTTATATGGAGCCGTTATACAATTTCATCACACAGGAGACAACTCTGTTTCACTGATGTTTCTTGGCAACGTTTACCCTGCGCTGTGAGTGATGTGGGTTTTGGAACTGAAGCAAATTATCTGCTTTTGGTCCCTGGTAGTTTAACCACTGAAAGCTGTTTTCCTATCTGTAAATTGAAGGTTATGCCCAAAATGTCCAATAAAAACATATGAAAGACCAAGAGGATGACTCAGCAAAAGATAGGGCCCTGTCGGCCTAAAATGTAAACATGTGCTATGAGGTGCAACTCATTAGCATGCTTTTTTTTAAATGAATACTCTGCGTCTGTTTAAAAACAGGTACCAACAGGTTCAGGAACAGCTTCTCTCCCGCCGCAGAATGGGCCCTTTCAAATTTTAAGTCGAATGTTGGTCTTCTCTTCATACACCTCGTGTGTGGCTGTAACCTTGCATACCTCGCTCTGGTCAATCACTCTGTGATCTCTATGTCCTTATGTGTTCTGATCTGCCTGTAACACTCGCAAAACAAAACCTTTCACTATACCTACCATCTTAGACAACGATGACACTCGACAGAAAGAGACAAATACTCCATATTATCGAAGAGAATCAAAGTGATAAATACTTTCAATTTCTAACAATAAATCAAATTAAATATGATTAGATTACTTACAGTGTGGAAACAGGCCCTTCGGCCCAACAAGTCCACACCAACTTTCCGAAGAGCTACCACCCAGACCCATTCCCCTAACACTACAGGCAATTTTGCAAGGCCAATTCACCTAGTCTGCGCATTTTTGGACTGTGGGAGGAAACCCACACAGACACGGGGAGAACGTGCAAACTCCATAAAGACAGTTGCCTGAGGTGGGAATTGAACCCCGGTCTCTGGTGCTGTGAGGCAGCAGTGCTAACCACTGTGCCACCGCATATGCTCTCACAAAAGTGGGACAATGCATACAATGTGTAAATAATGAGGAGAAGTGTGAAAGTTTGGATGGTATAAACAATGAGAGAGGAAACGTGGGGGGAACCAACATTAGTGAACATAGCTCCATCGTTAGGCCTGGATGAAATGCATCTTCGGTTGCTTGGTTCCCGGGGGTGACCTTGTATAAAATCATGAGGTACATGGATAAGGTGAATAGCCAAGGTCTTTTTCCCAGGGTGTGGGGAGTAAAACCTGGAGGTTTAAGGTGAGAGGGGAAAGATTTGAAAGGGACCTAAGGGGCAACCTTTTCACGTAGAGGGTGGTGCACATATGGACTAAGCTGCCAGAATAAGTGGTGGAGGCTGATAAGTTCAATATTTAGGTATTTGGATGGGAAAAGTTGAAAAGGATACAGGCCAAATGCTGGAAAATGGGATTGGATGAATTTAGGACATGTTTGGCATGGGTGAATTGGGCTGAAGGTGCTGTACAACTCTATAACAGAAGCTGAACTGCACCAGCCATATACAATATACTTTGGATGTAGGTTTGCTCACTGAGCTGAAAGGTTCATTTCCAGAAGTTTCGCTACCTTACATCTTCAGTGGACCTCAGGCGAAGCAATGCTGAAAATTCCTGCTTTCTATTTCTATATTTGGGTTTTTTTGGATTGGTAATGTCATTTCCTGTGGTGATGCTATTTCCTGTGGTGAAGTCACTTCCTGTTCCTTTTCTCAGGGGGTGGTAGATGGGTCTAACTCATGTGTTAGAGTTGTGTTTGTTGATAGAGTTCCAATTGGAATGCCATGCTTCTAGGAATTCTCGTGCAATATATAGCAGGAATAGGTCAGAGGCTAGGAATTCTACAGTGAACAACTCACCTCCTGTTCCCTCTGTGCCTGTCCATATACAAGACACACAGGAGCAATGATGGAACACTCCTCGCTTGCCGAGATGGGTGCAGCACCATCAATACTCAAAAAGCCCAACACCATCCAGGACAAAGCAGCCCGGTTGATTGGCACCACCTTCCACTACATTCAGCACTCACTCCCTTCACCCACCAATGCACAGTCACAGCAGTGTGTACCATCTACCACTCTGCCTGCAACATCTTTGTTCACTCGCTCTCGCCAACTGCAATCCCTGACAACACTAACCCTGTAGGCCCCCTGCACTGCCCACTCACTCGCTTATTCAGGACAACTCACCACCAACAGTAAGAGTTATTTTACCAACTTTCAAGTCTTGATTCTCTTTCTCTCTCTCTCTCTCTCCTTCTCTCATTCCAGGAGGAAAACAGCCTTCTGTAGGGCAGAAAGAGTCAAGTTGGGTAAAATATGAAGACAGGATCTTGACTCTGACCACCTCCAGGGAATGGACTGGATTCAGAGGCTGCCTTTGACTTACAATGCCAGGGCCCCTAAGCAAAGGTGTGCTGACGACTGGGACAGGCTTCAAGGCCTTGCGTCTACTCTGAACAGTCAGGAAAGGCCACAGTCATCTGAGCCCTGTAACCCTGGCGGAGACGGCAAGGCACAATAAGACAAGGCAAGGCAGTGCAAGGCAGGGATGCAGTGAGCACCCAGACAGGCTCAAAGGGAGTGAGTGCCACAGGCAGTGAGTAAAGAGCCTGGAGATGGAGCCATATCCAGTCCCCGTGTAAGAGATAAGAGCTAGAGGATATTATATTCATTATTCCTTTATTTAAGGAACTCTCAGATAGGGAGTTGAAGCCACTTTGAAGAAAGCCCTATGCTGGGCCTGCCAATCTGTGATGTATATGGATAGGTGACTTTCTATGGTCTATCTGTAAGAGTCATTGTGGAAATGTCGAATTTCCTTTGCCCTCTAAGAAAATAAAGGTGTTGGCGTGCTTTTTAAACCATGGTTTCAATATGAAAGAAGCTGGATAAATTGTTGCTGATTGTTACTCCAAAGAAACATTAAGCCCAACCCTAACTCGAAGCCTAACATTAACCCTAAACCAAACCCAAACCCAAACTCTAATCTTGACCCTAACCCAAACCCTAATCCTAATATTAACACTAGTCGCAATCCTAACCCAAAGCCAAGCCCTAACCCTAACGGTGGCACAGTGGTTAGCACTGCTACCTCACAGCGCTAGAGACCCAAGTTCAATTCTCGCCTCAGGCAACTGCCTGTGTGGAGTTTGCACATTCTCCTCGTCTCTGCGTGGGCTTTCTTCGGGTGCTTTGGTTTCCTCCCACACGCCAAAAATGTGCAGGTAGGTGAATTGGCCATGCCAAATTGCCCAGAATGTTAGGTGTAGAGGAATGGGTCTGGGTGTGGACTTGTTGGGCCTCAGGGCCTGTTTCTACACTGTAAGTAATCTAATCTAATCTATCCTGAAACTTAACCCAACTCTTAACTCTAACCCCCAACACAAACTTTAATCCTAATCCTAATGCTATCACAAATCCTAACCCTATCGATTGCAGGAAAACATAGCGAATGGGTCATGTGACCATAAAGTAACAAATGGAGAATAGTTAATTAGCTGTTTTGGACCAGCATAAACTCAATGGACTGAAGGGTCTTTTTCTTTGTGCTCTATGTCTCTAACATGAGGCGATGCATTGGGAGAAGGGAGTAAATTGTTGAATACTGAGTAAGGTAGAGAGGAACTTGGGTTTGGAGTGGATGTCTGGAAGTCAATGAGGCTTTCAAGACAGATGGAGAAGAAGGCATGCAGATATTTACCTCAACTGGCCATGGGATAGTACTTTAGAGTAGGGAGCTTACTGTATCGAACTGAATCAAACCGCAGCGAGGCCAGGGCTTGCAAGGTCACATTATAAGACGGATTGTGATTACATTCTGAAGATCACGCTGAAGTGTGGCAGCATTGACATCACCGACTGCTTGGAGCTTGCTACCATAATTCAAAATGGCAGTAACTTTTCCTGTCAAGTTGTACCATGTTTTGAGGCCAGACACCCGATTGATGAGGCAGTGTGTTGGGAGAGAATGAAAGAAAAAAGGAGCAAACGTTGCTCTCTGGGTTCGACCAACCCCCACCGCCCCCCCCCCCCCCCCTCTACATTTCCTGAGATATCCCCCCACCCCAGGCACCCACAGGTCTGTGGGTGGAGGATTAGACTGAAAGACCATCACTATCAAGAGTAGGATCTGGAGGAGAGAATTGTAATGAAGAGAAAGAATCCAATAGATTGTGGTCGTTTTTTTTTGGAACAGAAAAGACCGAGGGGGAAACTGAATTAGGGGATTTAGAATTATGTGCAGCCCAGATGAAACGTATCAGAGAGATAAATTTCTCTCTGCAATGAGATCAATGACCAGAAGACATAGATTTTACGCAATTGTCAGGAGGATCAGAGAGATGCTGAGAAGTAATTATTTTCTCCCAGAGGTGGGTAGGAGTCTATTACTCGCCTCTCTGAAAACATGTCAAGGCAAAAGTTTTTGCAACCCTTTCCAACAACACTTCGATATGCAGTTGAATTATTGTGACTTACAGAGCTCGGAGGCTTTGAGTTATAAGAAGAGGTTGAATAGGCTGGGACTGCATAGCAGGGTAATATCATAGAGGTTTATAAAATCATGGTTGGAGGGGGCATAGATAAATTGAATGGGATAGGGGATTTCAAAACTAGGGGGCGTATTTTGAAGGTGAGAGCAGAAAGATTGAAATAAGGCATGAGGGGCGATTTCTTTCACACAGCGAGCGGTTTGTCTGTGGAATGAAATGAGAGGAAGTAGTGGATGGTTACAATGTTTAAAAAACATTTGGATAAGTACACGAATAACAATGGTTTGGAGGGATAGGGGCCAAGTGCAGACAGGTGGGACTATTTAGTTTGGGATTATTGTCGGCGTGGACTGGGTTGGGCCGAAGGGTCTGTTTCCATGCTGTATGACTCTACGACAAGAGCTGGAAACTGGAATTAGAATGGTTGGCTCTTCTAGAGACAACTCAGATAATGTGGATCGAATGACCTCCTTCTGGGTCTAAATCCTCTTTCTTTCTGTTTTTCAACATCAAGCTGTCTCATCGTAGCAATCGGTTTGGACCCACGGGAACCTGTGTCTTTGCATTAAAAACATAATGAGGGGTGAACGTTAGGTGATTGCTTTATTCTAAAAGATGTGCAGGTCATGCTGAATTGCCCATAGTGTTAGGTGCATTAGTCAGGGGTAAATGTAGGGTAGGGGAATGGGTTTGGGTGGGTTACTCTTCGGAGGGTCGGACTTGTTGGGCCAAGGGACCGTTCCCATACTGTAGGGAATCTAATCTAATTCTCCCTCTTATTAGAGGGTTTCCAAACCTCAAGCGAGGGGCAAGGTAAAAAAGGTGGGTGATCTCAGCCAGTACAGGAGTCCAACACATGTACCTATCCAAGAGTCACTTAAATGTCCCTAATGTACCTGACTCTACTACCACCACTGGCAGTGCATTCCAAGCACCCACCACTCTCTGTGTAAAGAGCCTACTTCTGACATCTCCCTTAAACCTTCCTCCAATTACCTTAAAATTATGCCCCTCACGATAGCTATTTCCGCCATGGGAAAAAGTCTCTGGCTATCCACTCTATCTATGCCTGGCAACATCTTGTGAAGGGTATGTACGTTAGTCTGATCTTAGAGTCAGATAGAAGGCCGGCACAACATCGAGGGCTGAAGGGCCTGTACTGTGCTGTACGGCTCTATGTTCTATGTAACACACACTACTGGTATCACTTTACATTGCAAACCAGCCATCCAGCCAACTGAGCTAACCAACCCAGCACCTGAGAGTTACATCCACGTGGAGTAGTCTGTCACCAGTGGATTTGGCGTCTGTTGTTTAAAAGAGCATTTGTAAGGAGGAATAATGGGCAGCAAAATGAAATGAGATGGCATTCAATGAGTCAGCACCGGTACAGACAAAATGGATCAAATGTCCTCCTTTTATGATTCCCAATATCATGACTCAGCACTTACATGCTGTGCTTGATTCGGCAATATGTTCTTCTGTACAATAGCTACAGTAAGAGGAAAGGGTTAGTTTGTTTTTACCATCTGGGCCATGTTTATGGTCACGTTATGGTTGATCACGCTGTCAGTGGAATTTGCTAATCAATCCCAGCACCCTCTTCCGTTTCGACTCAATCCCAGTCACTCTGTCTTTGCAAAGTTACTCCGGTTTGCGTGCCTTGATCAGGTAGGCAAGTCAATCCGAGGGCACGAGGGTCACTTAAACTGTGAGAGCTGTGAAGCAGCCCATCCCACTGGAAAGGTCAAGCATGTCCAGCCAAGCATTGTGTCAATGTCAAGGGGAACAGCTCAGATTGCCTCTTGTTGTTCGTACAAGCTTAATTTAAGAGGTTAGCATTTGTAGTTAAAGCTGGAATGAGGCCAACTAAATGGAAATGTTATTCAGGAGGATGTCTCACTGGCAACAGCATTAAATCATTATATCATTAAAAGTGGAGACTGCAATTTGCTAACGGAAAGATGTTATCCTTTTCCGACATCAATCATCTGAATTAGATTTTCGTTCTGGTCCTTAGTTTGTTTATAAACTTATTTCCCGAGCTCCCTGCAAAGTCTCTATTTAACGCAATGGATTGGATAGTGAAGTGTGAGGCAGGACGGAGAGAGTCTCCTCCTTGTGTAGCCCCAGCACAGAGTCTTTAAGGACTCTGACCACACCCAGTTCAAAACTGAAACTTTCTACGAGGACTTGGCCTTCTTTGTCCAAGGGGTGGCAGACTGGAGAGGCCGAGGGGGTACCTTAAAATGTTGCGCTTTGTGTGGGGAGTGCATTGGGGGGGGTGTGGGGGGTTGGAAGTCACACAGGAGCATCAGAAATCGTCTGGGTGCAGTCATGGGGAGATGAGCAGCCACCTTTAGATGGGTGCCACTCTGTCATCCTATCACCAGGGCACATCTGAGCTGAGCAGCAAGTGAGTGAGTAGGGACAATGTCTTCAGAACTTTGGGCTAAAACTAAGGGAGGTACATGAGCAGTGAATGATTTTCTGACCAAAATATCTGACCACACAAGTTCAGCAATTACTAAAACATATGGAGCAGTCAAAGGTAATGAAGAAAACAAGGGATGTTGACCTGTCTGAGGTACCTGATAAGTCTTATGTGTGATTCACCGTCTCTGCTGTTGCTTGGAAGGTCAGTTGGTTAAACTATTTGGAGCTTTTGCACTGGTTTGACTCCATATTCCCAATGGAGTCTCTCTGTTAGGTGCCTTATTGAATGAATCTACTCTGTGTTGTTTGGTCGCCCCTGAGGTGACGGGGCTGTTTGGCTTCTGCAATGTTTTCAGGACAACCTCAAAGTTGCCCAAATCTCAAATATTCCTTAACTGTGTCTGTCTGACTATCAGTGTGAGCGCCTGAGACTTACAAAGTAGATTGGGTTTTAGATCATGGATATTGATTAGATTACCTTGTTGTTTATCTCTGTTCTACTGAAGTTACATAACTGTTCTTTAATTTACAAGCTTGGTATCCAAGAGCTGTTATTTGTATAGTTTGCTTAGGAAGAATTGGGCAATGTTAATGGTCATTAAATGTTGTCATTTCACTCTGATGCGAATCCAATGATAGTGAGGCTGAGTTTGGTTTGGCTTGCTATCCCTGTGTTTAAACAACATCCATTCACTTTGGCGCCATCAAGAGCTCTTCGTCTCACGGAAGAGATAATGGAAACCTTCAAGAAACATGGCCAACTGACGGTCAAAGCGATGATCAGTGAGGTCGTTCTCCAGTAACGCACATTTCTTCAACGCAGTTTGGCTGTAACGTGATTGGTGAATTGGGGAACGTTTTTTTAAAACGCAAACTCCCATTGGCAATTACACAATTCCATCCCCAGTCACCTTAAGTCCACTCGATGTGTGTACTTCTGTAACCTCCGGTGGCTAAATACTCTCCGTCATTGTGAAACCACCTCCAGTCCCCATAACTGCTCCAGGTCAGACCACTGCTCTCTCTGTAACCTCCTCCTCTCCCAATAACCCTTCCTATTTGTGTCACTTCCTTCAGACCTCCTCCTCTCCAGCTTCCTGAAACCTCTTCCTGCCATTGTAAACCTCCCTACTTTTTGTGCCATCGTCCTGTGCTTAAATCCTCCCTATCCTGGTAATTTCCTCCTGTCGCTTCAACACTTCCAAACTATGAAATCTCTTCAAGTCCCTACAGTCCTCCCAACCTCTGTAACCTCCTTTAGCACCATGAATTCTTGCAATTACTGAAGCCTCTTTTTGTCACTGCAATCCTCCTAATGTCTCTGAAATCCTCCAGTCTCTGTCAGTCTCTGTAACCTCTACCGTCCTCCAGTGCATTTCTGGGTAACATTCCAGAGGAAGGGGGCATGTTACGAAGGTAGGAAGGGTTGCTGAACCTGGAGGATGCCACAAATGTAGGAAGGGTAGTTGATCCTGCAGGAGGATAGAGGCAGCAGGAACCATAGAACCTGCAGGATGGGCACACGATAGAATAGGTTGTGGAACCTGAAGGGTGTTACCATTTAAATCACGGATCTTTCTGATTGGACCACAGGATTCAACAGCAAAATAGAATGTTGCTGTCAGTGCACAAGACTGAGATCTTGCTGAGCTTATTCTCAACATCTTTACCAGAATGGGTGAACATAGAACATAGGACATAGAACATTACAGCGCAGTACAGGCCCTTAGGCCCTCGATGTTACGCCGCCCTGTCATACTAATCTGAAGCCCATCCCACCTACACTATTCCATGTACATCCATTTGCCTGTCCAATGACCACTTAAGCTTGGTGAATCTACTACTGTTGCAGGCAAAGCATTCCATACCCTTACTACTCTCTGAGTGAAGAGAGCTTCAGATTTCCAGGCTGGAAGATGTGAGTTCAGATGTGAATCTATTTGCCCATTCTGTCTGTGTGCCTGACGCTGACCTGGTGCTGCCCTGGTAGAAGAGCACTCTCTGTGCATCGGGTAACCTCCAGATCTACATGACTGGGCAGAGGTCACTCTGATCCCTGATGAAGCCGGAACGTCGATTCTCCTGCTCCTCGGACGCTGCCTGATCTGCTGTGTTTTTCCAGCACCACACTCTTGACTCAGAGCTCACCTCATCAAATCTTTTGTTTGGAACATTTTTTTCACATTAGTTTTAGTAGCAGTTTTGTGAGATGGAGTCATAGAGATGTACAGCATGGAAACAGATCCTTCAGTCCAACGTCCATGCCAACCAGATATCCCAACTCAATCTAGTCCCACCTGCCAGTACCCGGCCCATATCCCTCCAAATCCATCCAGATGGCTTTTAAATGTTGCAATTGTACCATCCTCCACCACGTTCTCCGGCAGCTCATTCCATACACGCACCACCCTCTGCGTGAAAAAGTTGCCCCTTAGATCTCTTTTATATCTTTCCCCTCTCACCCTAAACCTATGCCCTCTAGTTCTGGACTCCCCCACCCCAGGGAAGAGACTTTGTCTATTTATCCTATCCATGCCCCTCACAATTTTATAAACCTCTATAAGGTTACCCCTCAGCCTCCAAGGCTCCAGGGAAAACAGCCCCAGCCTGTTCAGCCTCTCCCTACAGCTCTCACCCTCCATCCCTGGCAACATCCTTGTAAATCTTTTCTGAACCCTTTCAAGTTTCACAACATCCTTCCTATAGCAGGAATTGGTTTCCAAGTGGCGAGAATGAAACCTTTACCATTATCCCTGATCCACGCAGTGGGAGTTTCATGGATTCTGCTGATCTTTACAAACTGTCACTCAGAGAGAGGGGTGTATAACCAGGGAATCCGAGTGCAGACTGATATGACCTGTACCATCACTCAGCAAATTCAGAAAACCCTTGAAGTGTTAAATTTATTGTATTATTTCATTAAAATACACAATTTTAACATTTACTTAGACTGCGCTATTGTTTGTGTTCGGCTAACTACTATATTCATTTTGATTTTTACTGGTATTTTTGGTGGTTTGCCCCAACTCTGTTTTTCCCCATCAGCTCTGTTATTTCTAGCGCGTGATTTTCTATAACACAAGGCCACACAAGTACGGCAATACCGCATTATAGCAGAACCGACTGTAATAACTGTTACAAACAGACATTTATAGACAGAGGAATTCCATATAGTACTATCGATATGCATGCACCCCAAGAACAACAGAGCTTTAAGCAAATTCCTTCATGTGATCTGCCCAACCCTAATTGCCCTTGAACCTCTGGTGGCAAGTTACCTTCTTGAAGTACCAGTGCAGTGTAGAAATCAGAGCTGCCTGGTGAGATACTGGCCCTCCAATGCTCTTTTCTTCAGTAGGCTGAGTTGGCACACCTATAGCAATGATGAATTTCATCATCTGTGTCCACTATTACCAAGTAGGAGCTTGCAAAGAATAGAGAATTGATCTAAACTGACGGGAGAGGTGCTGTCAGGAGAGGATCTATATGTACCAGGTTGATGGCAGTGAAAGCCTCATTTTCTGATGCCTGCACTCACTCAGAGCAACCCGGGACTCCCAGGTACTTAAAAACCTCAGCGCAGAATATGGAGTTCTTTTAGCTCAGAATTGAGGATGGTGTCGGTTGAACAGTCCTGGTGGAGTTAATGGAATGAAATGCCAGGATCATCAATGATCTTAAAAAGAATACATCTAAGGACATTAAAGATACTGGGGTGCTTCAAGAAAGTACCTTCTTCAAGAAACCCAGGCCTCAAAGGCAGTTACAGTTGGGCATATCTCATAATGAATTCTTTAGAACTCTGTGATCCTTAGGGTATAGGCACACCCATAGTGCGAGGAGGAATTCCTTTGGCTACAAATCTCTTTATAAGATAGAACATAGAACTGTGCAGAACAGGAACAGGTGCTTCTAATGTTGTGGTGAGCATGACGCCAAATTAAACTAATCCCTTCTGCCCTTGGTCCATATCGCTCCATTCCTTGCATATTGATGTGCTTGTCAAAAAAGGCCCTTAAACCCCACCCCACCCCCTTATCATATCTGCCTCCACCATTACCCCTGGCAGTGCGTTCCAGACTCCTACTACTCTCTGTGTAAAAAGCTTGTCCCTCACATCTCCTTTGAAGTTCCCTCCATCTCACCTTAAACACATGCCCCCCAGTATTAGACATTTCAACTCTGCGGAAAAAAGGCTCTGACTGTCAACCACACCTACGCAGCTCATCATTTTATAGCCTTCTACCGAGTCTCCCCTCAGCCTCCGCCACTCCAGAGAAAACCACTCGAGTTTTTCTAGCCTCTCCTTATAGCTCATGCCCTCTGATCCAGGCAACATCCTGGTAAACCTATTCTGCGCCCTCTCCAAAGCCTCCACATCCTACCTGCGATGTGGCGACCAGAACTGAATACAAGACCCCAAGTGCAGCCGAACCAAAGTCTCATAAAGCTGCAACATGACATCGTGACTCTTGTAATCAATGCCCCAACCAAGCATGGCATATGCCTTCTTTACCACCCCATCCACATGATCACTGATCCCCCACATGATCCTCTTCGCTTTGGCACTGTGCTGTTGGTCATGCTTCTCAAGAGTTGGAGAGCTCTTGACAGTAATGTCATTGACAAAATTAACGGATGTTGATACAACGCAAGGATAACAAGCCCAAACCAAATCACAATCATTTCGCAACATTCAATGACCATCAGAATTGCCCATTCTTACTCAGCAGGCTTTACAAATAACAGAGATCTTAGACACAAAATTTGTAACTTAAAGAACAGTTATGTAACTTTAGCAGAACATAGATGAACAACAAGGTAATCTAATCGATATCCATGATCTAAAACCCAATCTTCATTGGTCATAACCCTCAGTCTCTCACACAGGTAGTCCGACAGACACAGTTAACGGATAAATTTAGAAAGAAACAAAAGAATAATAATTTGCCAGCTCAATAGCCAATTCCAAGTGCTGAATACCAGTCCTTTAGAAATCCTTGTACAATGGGGCTGTTTCCAGGCAAGTAGAACTGTGTATCTGGAATTCCGAAGTTGTCGGCTGACGTAAACAATTCCAGCAGATTTCTAAAAATATTTGCTTATTTCTCACAGATTGGGTTTCTTCTCCCAAAGTATTCAACAATTCAATAACTAGAGGGAAACTAGAGAGAGAGAGAGAGAGACAAAACAAAGCAGCTCAGTCTCTGGTCACTTTCCAATGTCCAAACCCAGTGTGATGATACTGTGCCTTGAAGAGATGCATTTTGTTCTATTTTTGTTTGTGACGAAAGGTTGACACAGAGGCGGCGAGCAGTCTGCTCAGAGACTTTACAGTAAAATGTCTGTGCTGTCGATGGTAGCCATGATGTGGAGGTGCCAGTGTTGGACTGGGGTGGACAAAGTTAAAAGTTCGTTAGTTACCTGATGAAGGAGCAGCGCTCTGAAAACGAGTGCCTCCAAATGAACCTGTTGGACTATAATCTGGTGTTGTGTGATTTCTTTATGCTCAGTAAACAGTTTGCAAGGCCTTGAGTTTCTTTTTAAAGTTGGAACAATAGAAGGAGCCTGACTGTTTGGGGTCAAGCTCCCACAGAATCGGGATTTTTAGTTTTAATTTTTCAGTTGTAGCAGTTATTGTTGGATCCTGAAGCTGGGTCTGGAAACTGCAGTAGATCTCTCCCTGCTACAACCTCTCCATCAGAGCTTCCTCTCAATGTTTTTGCTCTGGGACTGGAGAATTGCCTGTGAGTCAATCTCTTTTCCTGACCTTGCCTTTTGCCAAGTGTGCATTTACGGAATGTTACTATGCTGGGACAGTTACTGTTTAGTAGTAAAATAATCGATTATTCTGTTAAGCTTTCCAATCGAGTTAAGTTTTTGTTTCCAATTTCTTCTTTCTCCTGTTGTATAAGGAGCTAAAAGCTGAGGGTTCTCTTCCTGCTAGCGGAGTCGCATGTGACATGATCTGTTTTCTAAATTTACCTTTTCCCAAGGGTGTGTTTATGGGATAGGCGAAAGTGAGGACTGCAGATGCTGGAGATTAGAGTCAAGATTAGAGTGGTGCTGGAAAAGCACAGCAGGTCAGGCAGCATCCGAGGAGCAGGAAAATTGATGTTTCACGCAGGAGCCCTTCATTAGGAATGAGCTTGTGTTTATGGGATGTTGCTATATTGGTACAGCTAATTAGTCATAGTTACTGTATCTATCACTTTGTTAAGTTGTCCAATAAAGTTGTTATTCAAAAGTTCCTTCTTTCTTTTCTTGTGTTTTAACATAGTTTATGAATAAAGTGTGTTTTGCTTTACTTCTGGTAGTTTGACATGTTGAATTACTGAAGAAGGGCTTATGCCTGAAACGTCGATTCTCCTGTTCCTTGGATGCTGCCTGACCTGCTGCGCTTTTCCAGCAACACATTTTCAGCTCTGATCTCCAGCATCTGCAGTCCTCACTTTCTCCATGTTGAATTACACCTGGAACACAACTCCTTTAAAATGAGAACAAGTCTAGGTTACCTTCTTAATACATTTTGAGTGGGTTTGGTCCATAATCCCAGTCAGAGCAGGTTTGGTCTCTTTTTCTCTTTCTTCTATCAACATCCTCTGTGGTTGACTGATTACCATGATGGACCAAGACAGTGTCCAAACAGGTGCCAGCCCTGAGTGTAGCAGCCACTCCATGTCAGTTCATCTACAGAGTCCTTGGATCAGTAATTAAGTTGCATTACTCCCAGGTCAGTTCTCAACAGGAAACACCGCCTTTGTTTTCATTTTGTTTTAAAATGAGCTTCTGTTCGAAGTTCAATCACTAACTTCTCAGTTCCAAACAAAACTAAATGAGAAAAATAGCAGGAAAACAGCAATGGCCTCTACAGTGTAGTGTTTCAGTGCAACCTGTCTCTTTGGCTTGTTGACTCTCCAGATGTATTAAGTCTTCAAAGACACTAGCAATTCCATCACATCAAGCTCATCCACACCATTAAAGCCAGCCTTCTTTGTCAAGGTGTTGATTTCACATTGAACCTTGGGATAGCATTGTGAGGTTCTCTGTGGTTGCTGGCACACCCGGGGTCACACATTCTGCCATAGACAGTTCAGGCGGTGAACTTCTACCATGGATCAAATAAGTTGTCGACACAGAGTCATACGGCGTGGATACAGATCCTTTAGCCCAACCACTTGATGCTGACCATAATCCCAAAGCAAACTATTCCCACCCGCTCACACTTGGCCCATTTCCCTCCAAACCTTTCCTGTTCATGTACTTATCCAAATGTCTTTTAAATGTTGTCACTCTACCTGCACCCATCAATTCCTCTGGAGGTTCATTCCACACACGAGCCCCCCCATATCTTTTTAAAATCTTTCTTCTCTCACCTTAAAAATATGCCCGTTCGTCTTGAAATCACCCATCCTAGGAAAAAGACACCTGTCGTTCACCATATCGATGTCCCTCACAATTTTATAAACCTCTGTAAGGTCATCCTTCAACCTCCGACGCTCCAGTGAAAAATATCCCAGCCTATCCAACCTCTCCCTATAACTCAAACCCTCCAATACTGGCAACATCCTAGTAAGTCTCTTCTGAACCCTCTCCCACTCAATAATATCCTTCCGATAACATGGACACTGGAACTGGACACAATACCCTAGAAGAGGCCTCACCAACATCCTACAATGACCTCAACATGACATCCCAACTCCTACCCTCAAAGGTCTGAGCAATGAAGGCAAGCTTGCTAAAGGCCTTCTTAACCACCCTGCCTATATGAGACATGGCTTTTGCCCACCTAATTGGGCACATCCACGGTGTTTTGGCACACCAAAATATCCTGACTGACCCATTCTCACCATCTTTGCATGGGTGAAAGTATTGGGTAGTGTCATTGGGTTTTGAATGTTACCATTGTGGCCTGATCTGTGTGCTGCAGGCACTGAAGTGGTATTGGCTGACAAAAACAGCATCTTCACATTTTCATCAAATGTGATGGAATGACCAGGGCAGTCAGCCAAGGCGAGCAATATCTTGAAGCCAATATAGAACATAGACTAGTACAGCACGGTACAGGCCCTTCGGCCCATGATGTTGTGCTGACCTTTTATTCTACTCAAAGATCAGACTAACCTCCATACCTTCATTGTACTATCTTCCATGTGCCTATCCAAGAGTGGCTTAAATGTCCCTAATGTATCTGACTCTACTACCACTACTGGCAGTACATTCCACTCACCAACCATTCTCTGAGTAAAGAACCTATCTCTGACATCTCCCCTAAACCTTCCTCCAATTATTTTTAAATTATGTCCTCTCATGGCAGACATTTCCATTCTGGGAAAAAGTCTCTGGCTGCCCACTCTATCTATGCCTCTCATCATCTTATACACCTCTATCAAGTCACCTCTCACCCTTCTCCACTCTAATGAGAAAAGCCCTAGCTCTCTCAACCTTTCTTCATAAGACATGCCCTCCAGTCCATGCAGCATCCTGGTAAATCTCCTCTGTACCCTCTGTCAAGCTTCCACAATGAGGAATATGCAATATTCCTTTTTGTTGGGATGGTGTGATTCTTGAAACATTGCCCCAGTTCCAAGGCTTTCTTATTTAATGTGAAATGATGTGCTGATTTTCCTTGGAATAACTCCTTCAGCTCGTTGTCTTCAAGTGATATACCCATAACGGTTTGAACATGAAATCTCCTGCAATATATCTAGAAACTGACTGGGATTTGTGACAGTCTTAAATCCAAATGCCTCTCCTCCTTGTGGTGTATATTCTCGTAACTGAAAATGTGTTGCTGGAAAAGCGCAGCAGGTCAGGCAGCATCCAAGGAACAGGAGAATCGACGTTTCGGGCGTAAACCCTTCTTCAGGACCCATTCCTGGAATTGACAGATGCTTTGAGTAACAGTGAATATGGCGATATCTTTGATTTTAGCAAGAGGCTAATTGAATGATAACTGAGTTATTTATTGTCACATACATCTAGAGAAATACAGTGAAAAGCGTTCTGTCACCACAATCTGGTGCCATTTTGAGGTACAAGGAGAATAAAAGAAAGTATTTAAATAGGGTTCATCTTCATTGGCCAGGATCCCAAACACAGCTCCAGGACTTCTCCAAGGTCCTCGCTCCAGGCCTACTGGAGTTCCCACTCCACCATCACCGCAACCAACGCTCTGCTGCCATCCCAAGCATCCACACATTGGGCCATTAAACCAGGAGTCCCTGCTGACACCACTCCCGCCTCCCCACCACATCAGGGAGATGAGGATGGCTCACTAATTTCCATGAGGAAAAGAAATCTGCCAACCTTACATGGTCTAGCCTGACACATAGCAGTGTGGTTGATGCTTAACTACCTTTGGAAAGGCCAATAGCTCAGTTCAAGGGCCACTTAGGATGGACAAAAAAATTCTGGCCTTGCCGGTGGTACCCACAAGGAGAAAGTGAGGACTGCAGATGCCGGAGATTCAGAGTAGATAAATCGTGGCGCTGGAAAAGGCACAGCAGGACAGGCAGTATTTGAGGAGCAAGAGACTCAACATTTCAGGCAGGACCCTTGTTCAGGATTGAAGAAGGGTTTTGCCTGAAACATCGCCTCTCTTCCTCCTCAGATGCAGCCGGATCTGCTGTGCCACGCTTTGTCAAGAGCAATACCCACACCCTATTAAAGAATAAACAATGCTCCAAAAATGGGATCTCATTCAGATAGTTGTGTTTTTTGAAATGTTTGAACCATCTGCAAAGAATCCTGATTCTTTCTGATGGTCAACTCTCAATCTCATTATTTTAAGTTCCTGTTTAGCTTTGGCCTGTAAGGGATCAAACTTACAGGCATCTCGTGCTGGCTTTGGACTTCAGTTGAAGAGTTATTCTGTATTCTCCATTTAGCCTACTTCAATCTGGATCTCCTCTGCCTCACACTTACAGGTGAAACACTGACATGTCTTGGTTTTGTCGATGTTACCACAGATTGTTTTCGGCATTGTAAGGAAAGGTCCTACTGAAATTGATACCTTGCTACTCAACCTCACTGTTTAAAACCTCCAATTTCACTTCTAACGTTTCTCTTGCTTCCCGAACAGCAGCGACCATAGACCCATTACCAACACTTAGTGTTTCTCTCTCCTGCTTGATTGTGGTTGGTGTGCTACATTCCAGCCTGAAACAACCTCAAACATGACTTCCCTGTCTCACTTCGGAGTGGCCTCTCATGTTGCACAATTGAACAGGGCTCCAAGATTAATCAAGACATTCTGGAATCAGAGTCTTGACAATATGGCCCCCTGTGCTTTTCACCAAAACAAGCATTGACATGGAGATTTACCTCTGCCTTGTAGCAAATGTGCCTCTCCCATAACCATCTAGCTCCTACTGTGTGGAAGAAGGACATTCAGCCCATCGGGCCCCATACCGACACACCAAAGATCATCACACCCCCATCCTATCCCTGCAACTCTGCATTTCCCATGGCTAACCCCACTAGCCTGCACATCCCTGGACACTATTTGCAATTTAGCATGGCCAATCCACCTAACCTTCACATCTTTGGACTGTGGGAAGAAACCCCACGTAGACATAGGGGAACGTGAAAACTCCACACAGACAGTCACCCGGGTCCCTGGCACTGTGAGGCAGCAGTGCTGAACACTGAGCCAATGTGCTGCCCCAAACTTCGAACGGTCTCTCTGCCTTACCCAATATAAAGCTGCACATAAGGCAAACTAGGGCTCAGGTTTTAAGATTGTCATTGAACAGGCCTGCCCCATGTGATAGAGATACGCTCACTGTGCTGAGGAAAGGAGATCGAAGATTCTGCACAATTGCAGGAACGGTGATTTAGTTTCAAGTCAGAATGGTGTGTGTCTTGGGGAGAAACTTGGTTAGAGAGGGGAGTCATGGGAGCAAGCCTGTTCCCACGCACGTGCTAGCCTTGTCCTTCTAGATGGTAGAAGGGTGATGTGCAAGGAAGCTTGATGAATTGCTGCAATGCATCTTATAGACTGTTGCCACTGTCTGTCAGTGGTGGAGGGCATAAATGTTGAAGGTAGAGGGTGATTGGTGTGTGGAATGAGGAACTGATGGATGCAGGTACAGTTGCAACATTTAAAAGACATTTGGACAGGTACATGAAAAGGAAAGGTTGAGAGGGATATGGGCCGACGCAGACAAGTGGGACTAATTCAGTTTGGGAACATGGTCAACATTGACTCGTTGGACAAAAGAGTGTGCTGTATGACTCTGTGTGTGGACATAGTTGTTCCTTCAGCTATCAGAAAATTAAACAGTTCTTGCAATTCCATTTAACAGGTAGCTAAGGAAACACGAGAGTGAAAAGAATGAAAGCATATGGTAACAGAGTGAGAAAAAGTAAAATGAGAGACAGTCTGTGTGCTGAAAGGTCGAGATGTTGGAATAGCAGTCTGATGCATCTCTGCACTGCATGTGCCTGCATGGACTCTGTCCCTGAGGCTGCTTATCACTCAGTAATACTCTGCAATTCCCAATGTATTCCCTTTATATACATCCGTTCATACTAGATTATCAAATACATCTCTCTTGTGTATTGTCTCAGATCTCTCTCTCTTCACACGCTCATTCTAAACTGGAGTCTGCTCTCTTATTGATGTCAAAATCATGGCATTAGATACACTGCCATGATTTATATGAATCTCATTTGACCCCATGCTTTTTTCGCGTCAGAGAGCGGTGGGAGTTGGGCGGAAGTGAAGGCAGAGCGCAAAGTCGGTCGGGAAGGTAAGTGATTGTTATTTGAGTGGGTGTGTTCTAGACCCCAGGTCCTACAAAGTAAGGCCTCCCTCCCTCCCTCCTCCTCTAACCTAAATTAAAAGTCCACAGACTTGCCCCAAAAAGAGGATCCAAGGAAGTTCCTATGGATTGAAGAATGAGGCTTTAGCTCAGGAGTCTTTGACAAGGAGGTTGAGTGAAGTGATTACCACAGTTGAAGAGGGTGAAGACATGACTGCCCAGCTGGTTCAGTGCGCTACGTGCTTGATGTGGGAGGTCAACGACTCTGGTGTGTCTGGCTCGTATAAGTGTGGAAAGTGTGTGCACGTTCAGCTATTGACAGAGCATACTGCAGCACTGATGAAAGAGCTCGAGGACCTTAGGCTCATCCGAGAGAACGAGATCTTTCTGTACAAGACCTTCAGTGAGGTAATTACACCAATCGTACCAGAAGAGAGCAGACGATGAGGAAGGCAGAGAGGAGACAGGTGCAAGAGACCCCGGGGGAAGTACCTGTCAGGAACAAGTTGAATCTTTTGGAAACAGTAGAGACAGATGACACTGCCAGTCCACGAGGCAGCCAGGTCTGTCAATCAAAAGTTGGCGTGGAGACAGAGCGGAAGAGTTGGCCATCGCACAGAGCCGTGGTAATAGGGGACTCCATAGTGAGAGGAACTGACCGTGGCAGCAGATGGGACTTAAGGATGGTGTGTTGCCTTCCTGGTGCCAGGGTTAAAGACATCACAGACAGAGTGCAGGAAATCCTCAAGGACAAAGGTGGTGGTACATATCGGCACAAATGATGTCGGGAATAAGCGGAGGAACATACTACAGCGGGACTTCAGAGAACTAGGAAATAGGCTGAAAAGCAGGACATCCAGGGTGGTTATCTCCGGTTTGCTTCCAGATCCTCGGGCTGGTGAGGCCAGAAACAGGGAGATAATGGACTTGAACGTGTGGCTGGGGAACTGGTGCAGGAAGCAAGGATTTAAATTCTTGGATCGCTGGCGTATGTTTTGTGGTAAGCATAAATTCTACAAGACAGACGGTTTGCACCTTAATAGGTTAGGGACCAGCATTCTGACAGGCAGGTTTGCGACTCCAACACAGCTACGTTTAAACTAAGTAGCGGGGGGGAGGGGACAAAGTGGATGTTTAAGAAGGAAATTGGAGGGAAAGTTAGAACGAGGGAAGTCAAAAAAGACAACTGTATCAATGAGGCAGAAAACTCAGAAAGGGATCATGCTGTAAGGTTGAGTGAAATAGGAGT
>NC_057721.1:3945989-3977270 GCF_004010195.1 Chiloscyllium plagiosum | reverse complement strand
CCCCAGAGGGCAGTGGAGGCCCAGTCTCTGGATTCATTTAAGAAAGAGTTGGATAGAGCTCTCAAGGATAGTGGAATCAAGGGTTATGGAGATAAGGCAGGAACAGGATACTGATTAACGATGATCAGCCATGATCATATTGAATGGTGGTGCAGGCTCGAAGGGCGGAATGGCCTACTCCTGCACCTATTTACTATTGTCTATTGTCTATTTAGTTTAAGTAGATTTGAGAATCCGCAGCATCGTTTAGATTTTCTTCATTTCAGTTCTCATTTTCAGCACTGACAAAATCACTTATGCAATGTGAACGGATATCCCAGAGATACAATCAGCACTGAGAGGTTCAAACATATGACCCAATCAGTAGGTGAATGTGTTCAAGTGGAGTTGAGTCAGGCAGATGTGGGGGCTCCTGTTTTGAACTCTAACAAAATGGGGGGAGCTCCATCAGAAACTGAGTGACCAGGGGGTTGGGCAGGGGATGGATTTATCGTTTGTGATTACTCTTCCCACTCAGGACATAATGATGTGTGCTTTGGACAGCACACCAGAAACCCATTCACTGACAAAGCTCCCATAACCCTGCAGTGCTGACTGCATGCAAGGTACTAGTAGGACAACGCACTCCGAAATTGGTGTCAATAGATGTGAAGCTGGAAAAGCACAGCAGGTCAGACAGCACCCGAGGAGCAGAGCAGTCAATGTTTCAGGCTGAAATCCTTTGTCAGGACTGGGGCTGGGTCGGGAGCCCAGAAGTATTAGTCTGGTCCCACCCCTCCTCCTTGTCTCCCTGACCTGACCTTACCTGTCCATCTTCCTCCTCACCCAATTACTCCACTCCTCCCACTAACCAATCACAATAACTTCCTACCTGCAAATACCTATCACCATCTCACCTACCCTTGCTCCAGCCCCACCCGCCTCCCTCTGTTTACTTCTGGGGTTCCCTTCCCCCTCCCCAGTCATGTAGAAGGGTTTCAGCCTGAAACGTTGACCTCCCTGCTCCTCGGATGCTGTCTGACCTGCTGTGCTTTTCCAGCACCACATCTACTGACCCCTGCTTACCAGAGTTAGTATGGGAGGAGGGAAAAGTGCAAATAGAAGGAGTTAAAGGTCATTAATCCATCTTGCTTTTGAGATAAATCAAATAGCATCAGACACTTACTTGGAAGTGATTTCTTTTAAAATCAGCCTTACCAGCCCTGCGCTCTCCCATCCCACTCAGAGCACAGAGTTCCAACCTTCAATAAACCTCAGTCCGACCTCTGAGGACAGGTGAATGCTTGAAATTTGTAAAAGCCTAATTTACAGAGAGCGCATGCATTGTGAACATTGCAGTGTTCACTGAAGCAGATCGGAGAACAGTTGTACTGCATTTCCACGTTAAGACCTCTTGTTCCAATACCGCTCTTTACTGGAATGTACACAGCCCTCAAGGTGATCTCTGAAGTAATGTGCACACACGTCTAGACTGCAAACAAATGGCTGTTTAATGTGTTAGTGTGAACGGGCAGCCAGGCCAGAATAATCAGGCCAAAAGGTGGCTGCCCTGCTGTACAGACTGTCATTTCCACACAGAGGAGATGCTGCACGCCAAGTATACATTGACTCCTTAGCTGAATAATGCTGGTGCATTTATGTCGCATCTTTTAGGGTATTTCAGTGCACCTCTCAGCAAGTAATAGGTAGCTATGAAAGCATTGTCACCCCCTAATCCACCTCCCGTGCCTGATTGGGCCTCAGTTTAATGTCACGTCCCAAAGACTCAACAACCTCCAACAATGCAGCACCCCCTCGCTACTCAGTCAGGGTTCTGGGCTCAGGTAGGACCAAAATGCCTTTTTCCAAGTCATTGTCAGGAAACAGGCTTCGCCAATAAGGCCAGCATTTATTGCCCAACCCATGTTGCTCTTGCGGATGCGCTGGTAAGCTGCCTACCTGGTGAGTGGCTCAGTGGTCAGCACTGCTGCCTCACAGCGCCAGGGACCTGGGTGCGATTCCAGCCTCGGGTGACTCGCTGTGTGGAGTTTGCACGTTCTTCGTGTGTTTGTGTGGGTTTCCTCTCGGTTCTCTGGTTACCTCCCACAGTCCACAAATTTGCAGGTTAGGTGGATTGGGCCATGCTAAGTTACTTATAGTGTACAGGCTAGGTGGTTTAGCCATGGGGAATCCTCTTCAGAGGGTCAGTATATATTCGATGGGCTGAATGGCCTGCTTCTACATTTTGGGCATTCTGTTCTATGAATGCCTTGCCAGTTACAAGCTAACTGCACTGCTGATGGGTGTGGAGTTCCATATAAAGTGGATTCCCTCCCTGAAAGATAGTAGTAAACCAGATGGATTTTTACCACCATTCAGTTAGTTTTATGATCACAATGCTGAAATTAGGTTTGTTTTTAATGATAGATTATAACAACTTAAATTTCTCAGTCATGGGATTTGAAGCCACATTTGCGGATAGTCAGGGCAGGCCTCTGGATTAAAAATCTATTAACACGATTACAATTAGTACCGTACCCAGAACTGTTACTTATTAAGATGAGAGCGACACATACTAAATAGTTTTGGTGAGACTGCCCAGAGATGGAATGTAGCTATTGGCTATATTTTTGCTTAACAGGGGAAGGATTATTCAGGTGAATTGTTGACTTGAAGTTAATCGTTCCCTTTTCAAACCAAATTACCCAATGGCCAGTTTGCGCACATAGGACTTGGAGTCAGTCTGATTTGTAAAACAACCCCAACATCTTGCTTCATTCAATCCAGAACTTCGAAAGTTGAAGATCGCGATTCTGTTTGGAATCTTACCTGGTTCGTGGGCATAACAACGACGTGCATTTATATAACGTCTTTCACCTAAGAAAAAAAGCTCTTTGCCAGTGCGTAATGAGACAAATATCTATTGGACACTGTATGTGTCTCAGTTGGCCATATCCATGATGCAACGAGTGGAAAATATTAGATTGTTCAGCCAAATGGTTTCTCCTGTCTTTCTTCTCTCTGTCACGTGGCAGAAATGTAGTCACAATTTTTGCACCAGGTGTAGAGATCCAAAAGAGGGAATGCTAAAGAGTGCATTAATAGGATGATGCTCACACCATCTCGGGCAGGAGAACAGCTTTGGACTTTGCGAGATTTAACGTTAAGGTGGCCCTTCAAAGTCTTTGTGACTGTGTACTAATGTCATTTGTGGTTTCCCTTGACAGCACTAGGCTGACTCCTCTTTAAAGCATGATGGTAGCAGAAAATTCACCAGATTGATACCGCACCCATCAAGAGCTATACTCAGGATCCATCATACAACCACAGATACATTACTTACAAATGGAATGAGTTATACTTTGAAGGGTTGGTACCACAGCATTATACAGAAGGAAAGGATGAGATAAAATTAGCTTTATTTATTGTCATATATTACAAATACAGTGAAAAGTGTCACTTAGTGTCTCCGCTGTCTGCAGCCATCTTGAAACACAGAACATGACGCAAGACACAGAATTTAAAACCAAAAAGTAAAGCAGAGTTCAGCTTCACATTTTCTTCTTGTTACAGCTCACAGCAATCATAGCCTCCAGTTCCTGCGCTGGCTCTCCGTGGGATCCTCCAACTTGCCAGGGGCCGGGGGCTGACTGCTGCATCTCACCACTGCTACCATGCATCCTACGCTAGGCCCTCCAACATCGCCACTGTCGCCATGGCCAACTCGATGATACCACTGTAAGTCCTGTGCCGGATCGCTACCTAGCATCACCACCGCCGCCAAATTCACCGAGTCCTATTGACGCCATCTTGGAATCTATTTTGGGTGTCTGTTTCCCTCACAGCAACCTGCGGTCCCACACCCACTCTCTTCCCTCGGAATGCACTGTGCCCCGAGCAATGGCCTGTGGTCCCACTGCCAGACTCTTCCCCCAGCAAAGGCATGCTGCCCCACGTTGACCCTGCTCCCTTAGCAAAGGAGGCCATTCGGTGCACTGTGCCTGTGCCAGCATCTTGCAAGAGCCGCCCGGTGAGTCTGAATGTCCTGGTCATTCCCAACATTTCCGCATTAGACCCACAAATCGGGATTCTACCAGGAAGAGTTGCCAACTGCGGTTCAACCCATTCCTGGATTTTCATCACATTGCTTGCTCTTGTTACACCTGCCATTCATTGCTCACCATCGCTGGGCCAATGGGAAAGCAAAAAGACTTTGTACCCAATGGGATGGTGGTTGATTCCTCTCCTTTTTTGAGTTTCTTTTCTTTAATCTTGCAAGGAGAAAGGTTGACACAAAGTGATCTGAGGTACCCTTAATTTTAGCGCCTACAGGTATTTTCTCCAGAGATGCCGACGGCAGTGTCCTGGAGATTCCAGGCCTATCCGAGAGGATTGGGTACCTTCTGTACTAGTTGCATTATGCTGAAGGCGAGATCAAGGTAGAAATTATGATCACTAATACCCCACTTCTCTGCTGCCGACACTTAGAGTCATAGAGTCATAGAAATGTACAGCATGGAAACAGACCTTTCGATTGAACTTGTCCATGCCGACCAGATATCCCAACCCAATCTAGTCCCACCTGCCAGCACTTGGCTCTTATCCTTCTAAACTTTCCTATTCATATACCCATCCAAATGCCTTTTAAATGTTGTAATTGTACCAGCCTCCACCACATCCTCTGGCAGCTCATTCCATACACGCACCACCTTCCGCGTGAAAAAGTTGCCCCTTAGGTCTCTTTTATATCTTTCCCCTCTCACCCTAAACCTATGCCCTCTAGTTCTGGACTCCCTCACACCAGGGAAAAGACTTTGTCTATTTATGCTATCCATGTCCCTCATGATTTTGTAAACCTCTGTAAGGTCGCCCCTCAGCCTCCGCGCTCCAGGAAAAACAGCCCCAGCCTGTTCAACCTCTCCCCATAGCTCAAATCCTCCAACTCTGTCAATATCCTTGTAAATCTTTTCTGAACCCTTTCAAGTTTCATAACATCCTTCCGATAGGAAGGAGACCAGAATTGCACACAATATTCCAAGTGGCCTAACCAATGTCCTGTACAGCCGTAACATGACCTCCCAACTCCTGTACTCAATACTCTGACCAATAAAGGAAAGCATACCAAACGCCTTCTTCACTATCCTATCTACCTGCGACTCCACTTTCAAGGAGCTATGAACCTGCACTCCAAGGTCTCTTTGTTCAGCAACACTCCCCTGCAATCTTACTAACTGTACCTCTTATGCTCACATCCAAAACATTTATGTAAATGACAAAAAGTAGAGGGCCCAGCACCGATCCTTGTGGCACTCCACTGATCACAGGCCTCCAATCTGAAAAACTGCCCCCCACCACCACCCTCTGTCTTCTACTTTTGAGCCAGTTCTCTATCCAAATGGCTAGTTCTCCCTGTATTCCATGAGATCCAACCTTGCTAACCAGTCTCCCATGGGGAACCTTGTTGAAGTTCATATAGGTCACGTCTATCGCTCTGCCCTCATCAATCCTCTTTGTTATTTCTTCAAAAAACTCAATTAAGTTTGTGAGACATGATTTCCTACGCACTTGCTCCACAACAATGAGTGCATTGATCAAGAAAGTTCTTTTGGATAAAGTATCAGACAAACTAACCTCTCAAATAAAAGTGGAGAAAAGTTAGTCCTCTCAGCCAAAGACCCCTCATGCTGGGCTCAGATTCAGGCCCCGCAATGCCCTCCACCATAATCCCCACAGCAGCAGGGCATCTATGTAATACCCACCGCTCACCTGCAGTAATCAAATGCAGCCTGGTGCTGGCATTATCCAGAGCCCAGCAACGGTTTACACCATCAGTCAGCTACAGAGTAAGTTTTCTGACATTGCATTCCAAGCTGGGATCCTTGTCATGTATTGCGGAGATTCCAGGGATGTGCCTGTGTTTCGATTCCCCAAACGGGCAGCCAGATGTCTACAGCCATCTCTTGATGACTCCTGTCCTGGAGATTGGGACATACAGATGGTAATACTGCTGGCATCTTTTGTATTTTAAAATGTCTTTTTGTGTCTAATTTCTCCTTAGGTGGCATAATTGAACTATTCCCCATTACTGACAAGTTGCTCAGTAATAGATTGGAAGGAGCTCAGAGGAACAGGAAGAAGCATTCACCTCCTGAGCTTGTTTCTTTGTTCAAGTAGATCACAGCTAATTAAGTTGCCGACAATAATGTAACAAATAGGATGGCAAAGAAGACACAAATTGGCTGGAAAATTACAGAGAAAAGCAAAACTTATAGAGCAGTGACAACAGAGGATGACAATTATTCCTGTATAGAGTAGGTAAATAATAGTGTTCAGGACAACTAGACAAGAGTTCCTGATACTTTATCCAAGAGAACTTTCTTGATTAATGCACTCACAGTTATGGAATAAGTGTTGGCAGGAGAAAATTTGGAAATAACGATCATTACATTATCAGGTGGAGAGCAGAAATGGAAAAGGACGAGGAAAAATAACGTGTGAAAATGCTCATTTGTGGGACAGAGAATTTCCAAAAAATTCTGAAGAAAGGTCACTGGACCCAAAATAGTAACTCTGCTTTCTCTCTGCAGATGCTGTCAAACCTGCTGAGTTTCTCCAGCAATTCCTGTTTTTGTTTCCGATTTCCAGCAACTGTTATTTATTGTTTTTTTTTTGATCAGTCCGAAACCATTGAACAGTGTATTTGTTCCTCGCTGTGAGTAACAGATTATGTTCTGCAAAGAGCGACAAAAAGCAAATCTGAGGCAGCTGTAACAGAGTGGTCTTGACACGTTACACTGAATGAAGGGTTGGATTGGTGAATACCTTTCTTGTGCCAGTTTTCAGAAAAGCTGTTGCATGTCCGCACTTTCCAACAGGTTGGTCTGCTCTGCCAGATGCAAAGTTGGTCACATGAAAATAAATGATCGAGCGATGTTAAGCACCCACTTTGTATTGTGAAATAATGCTGCCCACAAAGCTGACCAGACCTTGAGCTGAAATTAGTTACCATTGTGTGCTTCTGCTATTAATGAATGTTTGACACCATTTCAGCAGGGTTTTGAATTTTAGGCACAAGACCACTAATAAGCACATTCCAAAAAGCTTTCAGATATTATAAAAACCTCTGAACCACCAAGAAATTGACTATTACGCATCAAACAAATACAGCAGTGAATCGTACAGTGTAATATTTCAATGTCATTTTCAGCTATTTAAAATCAAGTTACTCAATAGGAACAAAAGCAGAAACAGCAGGAGAAATCCAGCATAGAATCCTTACAGTACAGAAAGAGGTCATTCGGCCCATCAAACCCAAACCGCCCCTCTGAAGAGCATCCCACCCACCCCTACCTCCCCATCCAATCCCCATAACCCTGCACTCTCCATGGCTAACCTACCCAAACTGCACATCCCTGGACACTACAGGGCAATTTTGCACGGCCAATCCACCTAACCTGCACAGCTTTGGATTGTGGGAGGAAACCAGAGCACCCGGAGAAAACCCACGCAAGGTTAGCGCTTTGAATCTGGTGCCCCTTCAGAACTGGAGTTGGGTTTAAACCTCAAAAAATATATTATGTTTTACAGTGTATCCCATTAGCTGTTAATCGTGATCAAATTGCACTCTGAAATAAATCAAGGAAATTGTTTTTTATCGTGTTCAATTAAAAAGTATGTTCAGAATATGTCTTTTGTTTCCTGATTTTGTATTTGGGTGTATGCAAATGTGTTTCAGCAAAAACCTAAGGGAAAAGAAAATACGTTTCAGAAAACCGGTGCAATTTTGAATCTGTTTTGTGCCCAGATTATTAATTTCACCCACAGCGAGAGGTTGAGTGCCAGCAGATTATGACAGGAGTCTCCACCATGGTAGACAATATTTTAGTCTATGATAAGAAACGAGAAGTCAGGTTGCTGCATAAAGGCACCAAATGAAACCAAAGGTAAAGAGACATTAAAGGAGCACAAAATTAAAATTTTAGGTTGTGGTAGAATCCCTGGATGAATCAACTAGATGCACAGCAACACCCTCCTTCCTCTCTGTGGAAGGATAATGTGGAGTATTAAAAGAATGGTGGAGGCTGATTAATGACCTACTTTGATTCACACAAGCCCTTGGCACCTTCCAACTCAGAGGTGGGAACACTGCCAACAATGACACGCGTCTTCCAACCCCTTCTCATGAGCTTGAAGCAGAATTTAAGCTCCCTGAGTTTGATCAGGGTGAATTTTTGAGACCAGGATGGAAAGGACCATCCTGGTCACCCTATGACAGGTTGGAAAAGGTGCAGAAAAGATTTACAAGGACGTTACCAGGAGTGAAAGGTTTGAGTTATATGAATAGACTTTGTTTAGCGTCACAGAGATATACAGCCCTGGCTAACTTGTCCATGCCAACCAGGTATTTTAAATTAAACTAGCTCCATTTTCCAGCACTTGGCCTATATCCCTCTAAACCCTTCCTATTCACATATCAATCCAGATGCCTTTTAAATGTTGCAATTGTACCAGCCTCCACCACTTCCTCTGGCAGCTTATACCATACACGCACCACCCTCTGCATGAAAAGGTTGCCCCTGAAGTCCCCTTTAAATCTTTCCCCTCTCACCTTAAATCTATGCCCTCGCGTTTTGGACTCTCTTTACCCTGGGAAAAAGACCTTGGCTATCCATGTCCCTCACGCTTCCAAATACACCTGTTGGACTAGAACCTGGTGGTGTGTGATTTTTAACTTTGTCCATCCCAATCCAACACCCCCACTTCCAAATCATACACCTCATGATTATATAAACCTCTGCAAGGTCAACATTTTGAAAGGAATGGGGCGTAAAACTGGGAGGTTTTGCTAAAATTATACAAGGCACTAGTCAGACCACAGCTGGAATACGGTGGATAATTTTGGGCCCTTATCGAAGAAAAGATGTACTGGCTTTCGAGGCAGTCTAGAGATGGTTCACTGGGTGATCCCGGATATAGAGACATTATCTTATGAGGAGACATTGAGGAGGATGGGGCTGCACTCACTGGAAAAGAGAAGAATGAATTGAGACCTTTGAGGAACATACAAGGTTCTAATAGGGCAAACCACTGACAATCACAAATAGAGCGAGTTAAATTAGGGGTGCACAAGGGGCCAAAATTGAAGAAGCAGAGATAACTTGGGATGTTTTGTGAGGCACAGAGCAGCATATAAGGATCGGGAAGTGCAAAGGCGTGAAGGGATTTGACAACCAAGTGGAGACTGCTGAGGTCAAGTCACCCTGGGGGCCCAGGGTCAGTTATATATCCCTCAATCAATAGTAAAGCAGCAGACTGCCTGGCCATGGTGGGAGTTTGCTGTGCACAGATCTGTTGCCTACGCCAATGCGGTAGCTGTGCTTCGAGCGTCCTTTGCCGGGTCGTAATGCACATCAGATCCGGCCAGCGATCGCGAGAGGCGCTACATAAATGCAGGGATTTGTTTTCACGTTTCGAGTGAGGAGCATCGGAGCTCCCACAGTTGCACTGTTTCAATGCGACAATCCAGGGCCCTCCTCCAACCCAGCTCGACCAAGCTGCTTTCCAATAAGCTGAACTCCGTGATAAAATGCTGAAGTGTGGCGCTTACATTAATCTAATATTTGCCTTTGCACGTTTACTTAATTGCAGCAGGATACACCAAAGAAGTGAAGTGCTTGGTGGCACTGCAGCTCAAAGGATGTGGCCTTTAAAGCGGGACATATCATTGAATTAGTTTTGAAATACTATACATATCATAGATGAGATTGCAATTATTGTGGAATTTCTAATTATGCTGCTGCAATTATCTTCTATATTTCAAATCATTTCCCCAGTTAACCCTGGAAACCTCTTCAGGCAGCGTACTGTTTTCTGCTCTCAGCGAAACTAATTTATTGAACAATTAAAGTGAAAGCCGGGGACATGTTTAATTATTCCTGGCGCTCTTCTGAGAAATATAGGCGGCTGCTCTTTATTGTCAAAGTCCTTCACTCGCACAACAAAGACGAGATGAAATGCGGAATCTGAAATGTGAGGGAAGAAAGTCAGAACATTTGTTGGAGGCGAGACGCAAGCCCTGCTCAGAAGGACTTCCTTCCCACAGTCAGGGAGAGATGCAAAGCCTCTGAATTATTAATGTGAAGTAAGCTGAAAATAATTGCTTGAACATATTACGGAGTACCTTCATGTATGATGGATGGGGAGCACGTTTAATTATGCAGCCCTTTCTGCAAAAGCCTGTTCCTTGACAGTCCAGCGGTTACTGAACAGAATTTATGCCATCCAAACCCGTAAAACTCATTGTGAACAAATGATTCAGATGATATCCCCCTTGGAGCTTGTTAAAGTACTCCACACAAGCCGCCATCTCGCTCTATCATGCGATTTTTGGTGCTAGTTTGGGTACAACATTGGATGGTGGGGGTATGTATCTGTGGTTTGATGCTAAACAGATGCTGAGATGGTTCTTAAAAACGTCCTGAACAGATACTTGAGGGAAGTCAACCTTGCGTCCAAGACAGGAGTGAGGCATTGGTGCGGCGGCTTTGCCATTGTCTCCTTCAGGATGACTCATTGGGAAAGTTGATGGCACTAGCTACCTTCCACCAGGCATATTGGAAGGAACTACAGGCTAACAATCAGCCTGTCTGACCTGGTTGTGAACAAATCTTCCAAGGCCCACAAGACCCAACATGAGATTTGAACCTGGAGCTTCCAGCCCAGAGGGAAGGATGCTACCAACTGCACCACAGCTGACGCTGTTGGGGTTGTACTATAGGCCCCCAAATGGTCAACCGGAATTAGAGGAACAATCTTTAAGAAGATTTGTAGCTCAGGTTGAGGTTCAGATTGTAAGTTTTGCTCGCTGAGCTGGTAGATTTGTTCTCAGACATTTTGTCACCATGCTAGGTAACATCATCAGTGAGGCTCCGGTGAAGTGGTGGTGTTTTATCCCATTTTCTATTTGTGTGTCTTGGTCTGTTAAGGTGAGTGATATCATTTCCAGTTCCTTTTCTCAGGGTCAGGCTGGTAAATGGGGTCCAAATCGATGTGATTATTGATGGAATTCTGGTTTGAATGTCAGCCCTCTAGGAATTCTCATGCAAGTCTCTGTTTAACCTGTCCTGGGATGGATGTGTTCTCCCAGTCAAAGTGTGGCCTCCTTTGTCTATGTGTATGGATACTAGTGATAGTGGGTCATGTCTTTTGGTGGCTAGTTGGTGTTTGTATGCCCTGGTGGCTAGTTTCCTGCCTGTCTGTCCAATGTAGTGTTTGTTACAGACCTTGCATGATATTTTGTGAATGACATTAGTTTTACTTTGTGCCTACCCTATTTCGTATATGACATTCATTTTGCTGGTTGTTGGGACTGGGTCCTTTAGGTTCATCGGTAGCTGTTTCAGTGTGTTGATAGGTTGTGGGCTACCATGATGCCAAGAGGCCGGAGTAGTCCGTTAGTCATCTCTGAGATATCTTTGATGCATGGCAGTGTGGCTAGAGTCTCTGGGCATGTTGCAGCTTCTTGTTTGTTGTTTAAGAATCAGTGGACTGTGTCTATTGGGTACCTATTGTTCTTGAATACATTGTATAGGTATTTTTCTTCTGCTGCTCGTGGTCCCTGGGTGGGCTGCAGTGTGTTGTGGCCCATTTAAATAATGCCCTGTTGCAGCTCCATTTGTGGGTGTTGGGATGATTGCTCCTGTAGCTGAGTATCTGGTTAGTGTGTGTGGCTTTCCTGCAGATGCTGGTCTGCAGTTCTCCATTAGAGGAACAAATATGCAGGAAGACTGGGGAGACTTGCAGGAGCAAAAGGGTTTTCATAGTAGGGGATTTTCATTTTCCTAACATAGACCGGGACTGCCAGAGCGTTAAGGGCTTACATGAGATGGAATTTGTTAAGTGCGTTCAGGAAAGTTCCCTCATACGGGATATAGAGGGTTCTACTCAGAAATGGGAAAAACTTGGCCTACTGTTGGGAAACAGGGCAGGACAGGTTATGGAGGTGACAGTGGGGGAACACTTTGGGACCAGTGACCATAGTTCTATTAATTTTAAAATAGTTATGGAGGGGGACAAAACTGGTCCACAGGTTCAAGTTTTAAATTGGAGCAAGGTGAATTTTGATGGAATTAGACAGGAACTTGAGGGGGTTGATTGGAATAATTTGTTTGCAGCAAAGGGACCTCAGGCAAGTGGGAGACCTTTAAAAATGAGATAGCTATGGTTCAACATCTATATCTTCCTGTGAGGGTGAAAGACAAGGTTGGCAGGAATAGGAAACCTCGGATGACAAGAGTTATTGAGGCTTTGACCAAAAAAAAGGAGGTATAGCTCAGGTACAGGCAGCTGGGGTCAAGGGAATCCCTGGAGGTATACAGGGAATATGGGAGTTTACTGAAGAAGGAAATCAGGAGGGTGAAAAGAGAGCATGAGATAGACTTGGCTGAGAAGATTAGGGTGAATCCAATGAGGTACTTTAAGTATATTAAAGGAAAAAGAATAACTGGAGAGAGAATAGGGCCCCTTAAGGACCAAAGTGGACATGTAGGTACAGAACCGCAGGAGATGGGCGAGGTTCTCAATGAATATTTCTCCTCTGTGTTTACCATGGATAAAGACATAAAGACTTGGGACCTTGGGGAAGTTAGTGGTCATATCTTGGGGACAGCCCATATCACAGTAGAGGAGGTGTTGGATACATTGGAATGTATGAGGGTGGATAAATCTCCTGGTCCTGAACAGATATATTCAAAAACACTGCAAGAGGCTAGAGGAGAAATTGCTGGGGCCCTGGTTGATATTTTTACATCATCATTAGCCACGGGTAAGGTCACAGAAGACTAGAGGGTAGCGAATGTTGTGCCCTTATTCAAGAAGGGCTGCAAAGTGAAGCCAGGGAACTTTAGACCAGTAAGCTTAACGTGTGTTGGGTAAATTACTTGAGAAGATCCTGAGGGATAGGATATGCCTGCATTTGGAAAGACAGGGTTTGATTAGGAACAGTCAGCATGGCTTTGCGAGTAGGAGATCATGTCTCACAAATTTGTTAGCATTCGTTGATGAAGTGACCAGGGAAGTTGATGAGGACAAGGTGGCAGACATAGTCTATATGGATTTCAGTAAGGCCTTTGATAAGTTTCCACATGGTAGGCTGCTCTGGAAGTTTTGATCACATGGAATCCAGGGGGAGCTGGCAAATTGGATACAAAATTGGTTTGATGGTAGGAAGCAGAGGGTAATAGTGGAAGGATGCTTATCGGACTGGGGACCTGTGACTAGTGGAGTGCCTCAGGAGTCAATGTTGGACCCATTACTGTTTGTCATCTGTATCAATGATTTGGATGAGAGTGTACATGAGAATGTAAGTTTGCAGATGACACTAAAATAGTGACATTGTGGACAATGAGGAAGGTTATTTGAAATTGCAGCAGAGCCTTGATCAGCTGGGGAAGTGGGCTGAGAAACAGCAAATGGAGTTTAATATGGACAACTGTGAGGTCTTGCATTTTGGAAAATCAAATCAAGGTAGGAGTTTCATGGTGAATGGTGGGGCCTGAAGGAGTGTAGTGGGACAGAGGGACCTTGGAGTTCAGGTGCACAATTCTCTGAAAGTGGAGTCACAGGTAGACAGGGCAGTGAAGAAGGCTTTTGGCACACCGGCCTTCATCAGTCAGGGCACTGAGTATAGAAGTTGGGAAGTTATGTTGCAGTTGTACAGGATGTTGGTGAGGCCGCACTTGGAGTATTGTGCCCAGTTTTGGTCACCTTGTTGTAGGAAGGATGTTATTAAACTGGAAAGTGTGCAGAAGAAATTTACAAGGATGTTGCTAGGACTCAATGGTCTGAGTTAAAGGGAGAGGGTGGACAAGCTAGGACTTTTTTATTTCGAGTGTAGAAGACTGAGAGGGTCCTTATAGAGGTGTGTAGGATCATGAGAGGCATGGACAGGGTGAATGCACTCAGTCTTTTTCGTAGGAAATTGAGGACTCAGTTTAAGGTTGGAAGGGAAAGAATGCAAGAGAACCTGAGGGGCAACCTTTTTATACAGATGGTGGTACGCATATGGAAGTGGAAGTGGTTGAGACAGGTACATCAACAACATTTAAAAGGCATTTGGCCAAATACATGGATAGGAAAGGGTTAGAAGGGTATGGGCCAAGTGCAGGGAAATGGGGTTAGCATGGATGGACATATTGGTCAGCATGGCCCAGTCTGGGCCAAAGGAAATGTTTCTGTGCTGCAGGACTGTATGATTCCCCTTGGGTAAGTAAGTTGTTTCAATCTATTTGATTGGGACATTGAAACAGCAGTAGGCCATTCTGCCCATCGAGTGTGTTCTGCCATTCAATGAGATCATGTGGCCTAACTATGAATACCTGCCTTTAACCCATTTCCCTTAATACCTTTTGCTTAATAAAAATATTATCCATCTCAGATTTAAACTTAACAACTGATCTAGCATCAGAAGAGAGTTCTAGACATCTCCACCCTGTGTGTGTAGGACTTCCAAACTTCTCTCCTGAACGCTCTGGCCCTCAAGCTCAGATTATGCCCTTTAGTTCTAGAATCCCCAACCAGTAAAGCCCTCCATCTCAGATCAGCCCTTAATCTTCTAAATTCTAGAGGAAACAGCTTCATTTATCTAATCTCTCCTCATAACTTCATCCCTGAAGTCCAGGTATCATTCCTGTAAACCTACATTGTACTCCCTCTAAGGCCAATACATCTTTCCAAAGGTGTGCTGCCCAGATCTGCTCATTGTCTACCAAGTGGGGTCTGGCCAGTATTTTATATAACTGCACCATAACGTCTGCATCCTTATATTCCAGTTATAGAGATAGAAAGGCCCAGTATTCCACTCAGCTGTTTGATTCTTTCCTGCACCTGTTGGTGGCATTTTAAATATCTAGGCACCTGAAATACCATGTCCCTTTAGACTATCACTGTATTTAACTCCATCTAGAGAATACCTTGATCTATCCTTTTTCAGCCCAAAATCAATAACCACCACAATTTCTTGCATTAACTCCATCTGCCACAGCTTTGCCCATTCACTTAGTCGATCAAAACTCATTTGTAATGTTATGCTATCATCTACATTATCTCCGTAACTTTGTCTCATCAGCAAAACTCGATATGACTTTCTATTCCATTATCTAATTCATCAATAGATAATGTGAATAATTGGGGCGTTAGCTCTAATCCTTATGGGATACCAGAGTGGTATGGTGACTCAGTGGTTAGCACTGCTACCTCACAGTGCCAGGGATTGCAGGTTCGATTCCAGCCTTGGGCCACTGTCTGTGTGGAGTCTGCACATTCTCCCCATGTCTGTGTGGCTTTCCTCCTGGTGCTCCAGTTTCCTCCCACAGTCCAAAGATGTGTAAGTTAGGCAGACTGAGCCCAGTAAATTGCCCATAGCATCCAGGGCTGAGCAGGCTAGGTGGGTTAGCTATGGGAAATGCAGGATTACAGGGATACAGTAGGTGTGTGGGTCTGGGTGGGGAACTCTCTCAGGAGAGTCAGTATGGACTCAATGGGCCAAATGGTCTGCTTCCACATTGTCAGGATTTTATGAGTAGTGGTCACACCCTGCCAATTCAAGTACACTTGGCTTTGATATAACGCAATAGTTCCATTCTCGTGCGATCTCGCGTTATAAGAAAATTGCACAATAGCCTCACCATTTGAACTAATGGGACTGGAATCACGTTATAGACAATACATGGATGGAAAGTTCCCATTCTCGTGCAAATGAATTCTTCAATCACATTAAAGCCAATTCGTGACGAAGAAACACGTATTGTATCAGAACCAACTGTGCCTACGCATTATCCCCACTTTCTGTCACCATTCTGTCAGCCATGTCAGTAATTTGCCTTCAATTCTGTGGGCTTCTCCCTTACAAAGCTCTTGTATGGGACTTCATCAAATGGTTTTTCAATGTCAAAATAAACAACAAGATCTTCAGCCTTCCTGACCTTTCATAAATCAAAACCTGTTCATGAATACATGATCGACCATGATTTCATATAAAGAGATGATAGACAGATTTTTAATCAGTAATGGGTCAAAGAGTTATGGAGAGTGGCCAGGAAAGTGGAGGTGAGGAATAAACACTTGCACTTATGCAGTGTCTCTTCATAGCTCCATCCCAGGTGATAGGAGGTGGGTAGTTAAAGGTGGGAAGCTTAAAAAGTACTTGGATGAGCACTTGAAGTATCAATATTCAAGTCTATGGACCGAGTGCATTAAAGTGGAGATTACTGAGGGTAGTATTATGTTTTTTGGTGGTACAGAAAATGGGCTTTTCTGTACTGTATGATTCCATGATTTTTGTTTTCTTTAAAACAGTGTGTTAGGGTTTTGATTGTGCTGCCTGAGAGATTGGTGGGAGGAGATTCAGTTATAACTTTACAAATGAAATTTGTCGGTTACAAAGAGAGAGCGGTGCGGGTGAAAGAATAGGAAATTAGCATCAATTAGATGGCTCTGCAATGAGCTGGCACAGACACAGTGGGCAGCTTGTGATCTGAATGGTCCCTGGGGCAGCACGGTGGCTTAGTGGTTAGCACTGTTGCTTCACAGTGCCAGGGACCCAGGTTCGATTCCTGCCTCAGGCGCCTATCTGTGTGGAGTATGCACATTCTCCCTGTCTCTGCGTGGGTTTCCTCCCACAGTCCAAAGATGTGCAGGTCAGGTGAATTGGCCATGCTGAGTTGCCCGTAGTGTTAGGTGCATTAGTCAGAGGGAGATGGATCTGGGTGGGTTACTCTTCAGAGGGTCGGTGTGGACTAGTTGGGCTGAAGGGCCTGTAGGGAACCTAACCTAATTTTCATTCTTCATCTGTTGGATTCAGAGACTGTTGGTACTTTACGGGATAATTTTTGACTCACAACAGTGAAAGAATCCTGGTCATACCAAGACCTGACCTGTGCTTCACCTGTGGGAACGATTCTGAAAAAGTGGGGTACTGACCTCTCAAAGAGTGTTATATCCACAAGACATTCTGTGGGTTGACTCTCTACTTGATGGTTGTCAGGGCTGGAGTGGGGGGTCTGCTCTCAACGATAAGTAGCCCCAGTTTGGTACATCCAAACCTATCTGCTGTGGCAAGTCCCCCTCTTTGAGCTTTATCAACTACATCAAAGTGAGGGGTTTGAGAAGCACAGTGCAGGCATAAACTCTCCACGATTCCAACCCAAAGAATTTAAGGGCGTTTTCTTAATGCACACCAATCTGCAACGCTTCATGCAAAAATTTGCAATTTTACATCAAAGTTGCCCATTTATATGCCCCAGTGTTAATGTAACCTGCATATAGTTGCTATAATGTGTTCTAAGATGATAACATGGGGCTTATTTATGGTTCCTAATTCTTAAAAAGCCCCTGGAATAGCACAGGGAGGATTAGTGGCAGCATTCTGGTACTCAGGCCTCAAACGCGTGACTATGACATGCACCATGAGCTGAGGATTGAGACAGATGGAGATGTACTCTGGGCAATAGTGATAGGGCTGGCCTGACTGTGCTGTGGCCTCCAATCTGCCTCAGAGTGAGCCATAGGTTCCAAACCACATGGATCGTCCATTACCACAGTCTGGCCTGGGGAACCAGTGCCAGGAAATAGCAAACATGATCAGCCACTTTCTGGTTTCACTCCAAATGACATCATACATGGTACAGATGGTACATCCATTCAGGGTGGCATGGTGACTCAGTGGTTAGCACTGCTGCCTCACAGCACCAGGGACCCGAGTTCGATTCCAACCTTGGGCAACAATCTGTGAGGGGTTTACACATTCTCCCCGTGTCTGTGTGAGTTTCCTCTGGGTTGCTCTGGTTTCCTCCCACAGTCCAAAGATGTGCAGTTTAAGTAGAGTGGCCATGCTAAATTGTCCATAGTGACCAGGGATAGGTGGATCATTCATGGGAAATGCAGGGTTACAGGGGTGGGTCTGGGTAGGATGCTCTTTGCAGGGTCTATAGGCCAAATGACCTGCCTCCATTTTGTAGTGATTCTATGACCCCTGCTGCCTCTTGGCTGTTCTCCCCTGTGGCCTTGACGATGACCTTTTATGAATTGGAACATTCCCAACCACATTCATCATTTTTTGTTACCAATCTTTCTTTCATTGTGCCCATCATTTACATGGCATTTATGATGAAGCCTTCCCTCTCCCCATCTGGGTAGTCCTGTATGAGTCTGCAGTGTAACACAAGGTAGGAAAAGCGTAGGAGATTAGCTAGATTCTGACATAAAACACACCAAATTGTTCAATACTCCACCCAGCTACCGTGTGAATGGGAAGAGTCCCAGATTAACTAATTCGTGTCCAATACCTTGTGCAACAGTGCAGAGAGCTCCTGTATCCTGGGAACTGATGTGGGTGGTATTGTGATATGATGTTTCTTGCCTTTAAAGGGGTGGATCTTCAACTACTGTCAATCATCAGCTACCTCAGCAGAATGGGGCTGTTTGAAGCAGTTGAGCTTGAGATTGGATGTACTATAATTAATACCTGATGAGCATTAACTGCAAATATTCCTGTTTTTGAATACAGAACACAATATTGGATCAGTAATGTTTGATTGATATGTTTAGATGTAAAATTACAATGCAACAAGTTGTAATGGTCAGGTTTTTTTTGGACTTCTAATGGAGATATTTTTCGAGGTTGGCTGAGCTTCCAAATGGATTAGAGGTTCTTAGTTCACCTGCACTGTACATCTTATCAGCCATCAAAGAGAATAGGGCGTCTGTCTATGGGGTCCAGAGACAATGCTGAGGACTTTCAGAGGAACTTCATTCTACCTCCTTCCTAGGGGATGATGACTTGACTAGACTATTAATCCAGAGGTCCTGGTAATGTCCTGGGCACTTGAGTCCAATCCCAACATAGCAGACGGTGGAATTTACTTGAATTAATTCTTGAATTAAGAGTCCAATGATGACCATGAAACCATTGTTGAGTGTCAGGAAAAACCCAACAGGCTGACTAATGTCCTTCAGGAAAGGAAACTGCCATCCTTACTGGACCTTACCAAATCCAAATTTGGATTAAGTTTTAAATCTGGGATTAAAAGCCAGCTGATTGTTGTGAAAACCCATCTGGTTCATCACACCTTTGAGCTATGGGGAAGTCTGTCTTGCATGTGACTCCAGACTCACAGCAATGTGATTGACTCTTAAACTGCTCTCTGGGCCATTAGGGATGGGCAATAAATGTGGGCCTGGCTAGCGATGTTCCCATCCTGTAAATGATTTTAATAACTGCATATGCCAGTGCCCTGAATCATACCTTACAGATAAGCTCTGGCTATTATTTCTCAATTCAGCATTAGAAAGGAGGGCCTGAGTCTGCAATTGCTGTTCTCTAGCTCAATGCTGGGTGGCCTGCCATGTTTACAAGACTTTGCAGTGATTTTGATACAACCTTGCTGGGTCATTTGTGAGTCAACCACATTGCTGTGGATCTAGAGTCACATGGAAGCCAGACTTCCCCATGTCTTAGAGGCTTGAGTGAAGGAGATGGGTTTTCACAACAATCGTAGAATCCCTACAGTGTGGAAACAGGCCATTTGGCCCAACAAGTCCACACCGACCCTCTAAAGAGTAACCAACCCAGACCCATTCCCCTACCTTATGTTTACCCCTGATTAATGCACCTAACCTACACATCCCTGAACACTGTAGGCAATTTAGCATGGCCAATTCACCTAACATGCACATCCTTGGCCTGTGGGAGGAAACCCACTCAGACACAGGGAGAATGTGCAAACTCCACACAGACAGTCACCCAAGGCTGAAATTGAACCCGGGTCCCTGGCGCTGTGAGGCAGTGGTGCTAACCACTGACTCACCATGCAGGCATCAAATGGTGGAATTGCCAGTGATGCCCATGTCCCATGAATGTGAATAACAACGAATTAATCCCCAGCTATCCACCTGAAAATTGAGAGAAGACATATAGATATCTCCTGGCCCTAAACCGAACTCTTCCTTTTTAAGCCGGTGCTTTCAGTATTATTTCGCCTGGACCAGAAATCTCGATGGGTAACGAATTTTGCATCAAGCTGCCTGGATGATGCACATACTGGAGACCCACGTTGTGCTCTCAGCGTTATTCCAGCCCCTCCCAATCCAACTCAACCTCCCCAAATTCCGAGCCGTCACAAAGCTCAGCACTAGCATTGATGTTTACCTTGTCATCAGTCCTGTGTCAGACTGGCTTGCTCTTGCTACACATAATTTATCAAATCCACAGCTTGGGGAAAAGGGCCTGAAGCTTGAAGAAGCAGCAAGAATGAGCAGTGTTGAGAGATGGGTAAGCTAATAGGTTGTTACATTATCTTTTCTCCCCTGAGAGCAAAGGTCAGCGTTTATTCCAACCCAGCGTGATGAAGACTGTATTCCTCTGCCAACCGTAAGGGCTTCGAATCAAATGAGCTTCTGCAAACCGGATTAGGACCTAATGAGCTCAACCTTAATGCATATAAAGCAGGGCAATCGCTCAGAAATTGTCCATCCTGCTTGGAAACAACACAGGATCACTGCTGTTTATAAATGTGAAGTCACGCTCTGAGGTCTTCAGGGTCTGGTGGTCAGGGAGCTCAATGTGCTTTCTCCTGGAGAAAAGGCGATTAAAAGCAGACATGGTATAAGTTTTGAAAATACCAGGAGGAATTGAAGATTTAAGCCGATCAGTTTGGACTGCAGGCAGGGAAACCCAGAGGAGTGCGGCAGTAACAAGAATTGGGCACTATTTGAGGCAAGGGGAAATGCTTTCTCCTTCCACACGTTGGAGTCAGTTCAGGCGAAAATCTTTCGGCTTGTGTTGAATCTTTGCTTTAAGGAAGGAGCTGGATGGCTATTTGGACAGGGGGCAGGTGGGGTATGCAGATAAGAGTGACAAGATACAACATGGAGAGTGCTGGAGCAGAAGAAATGTAAGGCGGGGAACCCATTGAACGTGAAGAATGCAATATGAAGTTGAATAATCACGTTTCCTTATCTCGTTTAGAGCTGTTTGATGTCAGTGTAGCGCTGGGGAATTTCAGGCATCCTGCCTCAACATCAGGCTTTGCCAGGTCAGATAAGGCAAGGCTAGAAGCTGCCCGTGACTCTGTCCTGGCAACTTGCCTAAACTTCAGCCACTGACTGTGCAACCATCTATTTTTGGGCTAGCTTAGTGCTTTGCCCATCTCAATTAGAAACTGAGAGATTATTCAAGCCCATTTCACTTTTGTTTTCAGCCTTTACTATGTGCGTTTTTCCACCACTGGGAAAACAGCCATGTGGCCCAATTGTGTATTAACAAGCAAAGTCAGTTAAGGGCAATGCTGATGTCAAAAGAGAGGGAGAAAAGGAGAGGACAAAATCCAATTGGAGTTGGAGGCAGAAATAATGCATTCATTATCCCGTGGTGCCCACTGCTCCCTCTAAAGGCATCGAAAGGATTGGTCGACACTGTGTGCTCCATCTGTAATCAGAGACCCTGAGTTCTCAGAAAGGGTCACTGGACTTAAAACGCTGACTCTGATTTCTCTCCATAGATGCTGCCAGACCCGTTGAGCTCTTCAAGCAGTGATTTCATAGCCTGCTGTAATGGTAGTAAGTTTTGAAATGCATTCTAGTCAGACACCAACACTAGAGACACAGACCATTAACATTTAAAACTGTCTTCAGAGACTGATTGAACAGACATGGTGTATGATTCTGTTCTGAGAACATTCTGTGCAAGCAGCCAAAATAAATGCAGAACTTCGCTCGGCCCCCGAGCTAATAGACACAGAGCCAAGGAGTGGTGAGCGATTTTTTTTTACATGGAGTGAGCGACAGACACCTCAGAGATTCCAATTCTGTTGATGAGCTGATTGAACTGACATGGGAGATCAAAGCTGAGGCTTCTCTTCAGAGAGCTCTTGGGTTTCTGCAATCCGAACCATGCTCAGAAGGTGACTGGGACGAGCTGAGGGAAGATTTGAGCAAGGGAGTCACGCTTTCAGGGAGAATAGGCTGGAGGTTGTGAAGCGTTGAGGAGAAACAGTGACTCCGTGGTGAGCACTGCTGCCTCACAGCACCGGAGACCGGGTTTGACTCCAGCCTCGGGTGACTGTCTGTGTGGAGTTTGCACATTCTCCCCGTGTCTGTGCAGGTTTGCTACGGTTTCCTCCCACAGTCCAAAGATTAGGTAGATTGGCCATGCTCGATTGCCGGATGATGTGCAGGTTAGGTGGCTTAACCATGGAAAATGCAGGGTTACGGGGATGAGGCTGGTCCAGGTGGGATGGTCTTCAGACTTGGTGGGCCAAGTGGCCTGTATCCACACTATGGCAATTCAATGAAAGCTCTTCACTCAGAGGGTTGTGAATCTGTGGAATGCTCCATCATTGAATATAAATAAGGTTGAAATGGGCGGGTGTCTTTCTTGGTATCTCAGGAAATCAGTGTGTAACCAGAGATTTTCGTACATAGATGGCCCAAAGATCATGAAGCAGGGATCATTTATTCCACTGGCATCAGGTCATTACAAACATAAAGGGGTTCCAAAGCTACAACCAGGGACAGAAAATTAATCCTGTATTTCACATCTTGGTTCAGGAATCCTCCGCTCCTGACAAAGAAACCCTTTCCTCCAGAAAGACTCCACAGGCGCTACCGAGCTCCCGGCTTGGTGGCCTCCCTCAACATCACCACCTGCTGCTGGAAGCTCTGTTACACATGGATGGAGAGCGCGGGCAAGAAAACCGAGTAATTATCCCTTTTAAACATTCCAATTTCATCTCCTTCCGCCATCTTTTTAGACAGTTCATTCCAGAGCATAACAGCGTGCTTTGTAATCTAATACTTTCCTCTTCTCTCCTTGGGTTCCTTTACCAAAGTGTTTAAGTCTGTGCGTTCTAGATGTAGTTATTGCCCGGAGCCATAATTCTCTGCCTTGCCTTCTTTCTGACTGCAGTTTTCAGATGCTGACTGATAGATGTTGAGTGCACAGCGTAACATTTAATGTTGGGAGCAAAGGGTAACATGTACTTTTCGCATCCCTTTGAAGTAACTCTAGCCAAACAGGCAGTAGAAGGAACAAACTAATTTGCCATCACTGCGGTAGGCTGTGATGCAGTAACCTTGTCAGGGGTCGAGTTATTCAAAGACCAGAGCAAATAGACATGGGGACATGTTTTCAACTCCCACCACAGCAGCTGGTGGAGTTTTCATTTTATCGATGAACGTGGAATTGAAAGCTACTGTCTGGCAACATGAGCATGCAACTATCTCTGCTGTCCTTACTCAGTCTGACCTACATGCGACTCCAGACCCGGAGCAATGTGGTTAGCTCTTGACTGCCCTCTGAAATGGCCAAGTAAGCCACTCAGCTCAAGGGCAATTAGGACGGGCAATGAGCACGATTCCTATCAATGAATGAACCAGTATCAAAAGTAAATTTTGAAGCTCATGTTAGTCTCGTAGTGGCTCAGTGGTTAGCGCTGCTGCCTCACAGCCCCAGGGACCTGGGTTCAACTCCAGCCTCAGGCGACTGTCTGTGTAGAGTTTGTGCATTCTGCATGGGTTTCTTCCAGTTTCCTCCCTCCCATTGTCCAAAGATGTGCAGGTTAGGTTGATTGGCTATGCAGGGGTAGGGAGGTGAGCCTGGGTGGGATGATCTTTAGAAGGTCAGCATGGGCTGAATGGCCTACTTCCATGCTGTAAGGATTCAATGAAAAGGCTCTGGAGAAAAGTTGGGCAGTGCTTTGCTGCAGCTTTCTGATCCCAGCTTCAGGTACCATTTTAATTCTTGGCAAAACAGTGATTTCATTTTTTTTTAACCAAGGGGTCGATTTTTCCAAAAGATTGAAGTTTGTAGTCATGCAGTGCTGCTTAAAATCTCTGGACTTCCCAAAGTATATTGACATATAGTCGCTGTTGTTATGTTGGAAACACAGCAGCTAATTTGTTCACAGCCAGCTCCCACAAACAGCAATGGGGTCATCTATTTTCGTGATCTTGCTTGATAAGTAAATGTTGACCAAGACACCAGGAAGAACTCCAAACCTTTCCATGAAATAGTGTAATGCAATATTTTACATTATTTAAATATATGATTTAGACTTGGATGTAGGCGGGTTTATCAATTAGCTCTCAAACAATGCAAACATTTGTAATGAGGTAAATAAGGAGGAGGATAAACTTAGATTACAGGAGGATATAGACAGATTAGTCAGATGGATTTATCAGTGGCAAATGGAATTCACTTTGGATAAATATAAGTTTAGGATTAGGGTTAGGCTTGGGCTAGACGAACAAGGCAGGGGAATACGTGATGATTGCTCGGACCTTGGTGTGCACAGTCTCTAAAGGTATTCGGATGGGTGGTTAAAGTGATTGAGAAGACATGAGGCATACTTGCCTTTATGAGCTGAGGCATAAAGTTCATAAGCAGGGAGGCTATGTTGGAACTGTATAAAATGTTAGTTAGACCACAGCTAGAGTATTGTGTGCAGTTCAGGAATCCACGTTAGAGGAGAGATGTGATAGCCCTGGAGAGGCTGCAAAGGAAATTTACCAGGATGTTGGCTTGGGGCTGGAGAGTTTCAGTAATGAAGAGAGACTGGACTGACTGGGGTTGTTTTCCTTGGAACAGAGGAGATTGAAAGGGGGGGATGATTGAGATGTATAAAATTATGAGGGGCGTAGATAGGGTGGACAGGAAATGGAACATTTCCCTTTGCTGGAGGGATCAGTGACCAGGAACATAGGTTGAAGGTCAGGGGCGGGAGGTTTAGAGGGGATGTGAGGAAAGCTGTTGTCACCCAGAGGGTGGTGGGAATCTGGAACTCACTCCCTGTAAGGATGGGAGAGGCAGAAACCCTCAGCACATTGAAGGAGTATATAGGCGTGCACTTGTGATGCCAAGGCTATGGGCCAAGTTAGGGGCTTTTTTGACCAGCACAGACTTGATGAGCAGAAAGGTTGTGTCTCTGTGCTGTGGACATCTAAGATTCTATGACCTGGGAGGGGGGTAGACTGGGCATTGGTCTAATGCCTCATTTGGAAGATAGCAGATCAAATAGTGCAGGGTTCTCTCGGTATTGCATTGGAGTGATGGCCGAGTGTATGGCCCCATGTTTTCGTGGTGGCACTCAACCCACATTTTGGTGATTCAGTGGTGAATGTGCTTCACACTTCGCAGTGTGGCAATACTTAGCAGCGCGCTGTGCGACAGTAGCTGATTGTGGGAAAGGAAATAAGAGTTCTGGCCATGTAGGTAAGTGAGGAATGGTTGGGAAGAATTTCTTCCTGTCTATCCTATCTACGCCCCCATAATTTTATACATCTCACTCATGTTCCCCTTCAATGTCCTCTGCTCCAAGGAAAACAACCCCACATTGTCCAATCTCTCTTCACAATGGAACATCTCTAGCCCAGGCAACATCCTGGTATCACGTACAAATGTTCCCTGTTGTCAGAAGCTGTTGTTGTGAATCAGCAACAAATTCCATGGCCCTCATTAACTGGACAGCCACGTCCTGAGCAATTGTATTGCAGGGACACCCTGTTGGCTCCTTACCATACCTCCCAATTACTTGAAATCTTGCAAACAGATCATAGAATCACGACAGTGTGCAAGCAGGCCATTCAGCCCATTGGGTCCACACCAACCCTCCAGAGAGTATCCCACCCAGACTATCCCTTTGGCCCTACATTTCCGATGGCTAATCCACCTAACCTGCACATCTTTGGACTGTGGGAGGAAACCAGAGCACCCGGAGGAAACCCACACAGACACAGGGAAGGACATCCAAACTCCACACAATCGCCCAAAGCTAGAATCGAACTGGATCCCCGACGGAATGAGGCAACAGTGCTAACCACTGAGCCACCGTGCTACCCCCCCGTATATAGACGAGCTAGCACACAGGTAATAGGATAGCACTAAAGCACACAAGAGGCATGATGCTGATATAGTTTGAGTGAGGGAGCTCAGTCCAAAGAGAGATTGAAGAGAAGAAATTCAAACATTTCACGTTCCAGATGGGATAATAATGTTCAAGCTACAGTAAGATGGTCCAGGTCTATGCAGAGTGTAAGAAATATGTCAAACAGAGTCTTAACTCATCAGCTCTGGCAAGGTCATTGCACTTTTCTCTTGATCAAGAAACAATGGTTGTGTTAATTGCATGTACCCAGAGTCCATTGTTGGGGGAGTGGACCTTGGTATGACTCTGGTGTAGTATATTCAAGATTAATATTGGTAGATCGTTCGGCACTAAATCAGTTGGGAATGTGTGGGGCAGGCAGGAGAGTGGAATTGATGTCCAAGTTCAGATCATCAGGTACGGGAGGCTTCAGGGGCTAAGAAATGCACGTACTCATGTTTCTGAACAATGACATCGCCTCCACAACGGTATCTGAAAACCCAGCAAGACCTCGGCTAAAGGACTTTAGCAGAGTTTACAAAATTAACACTTTATTATTTTGTTAAGGGCAAACTGGGAATTGGAACATCAAGTAAACACAACAGGGGTGAGATGGAAGAAAACTGTCTCTGCTGTTAGCACTGAAAAAGAATGTTGTAAGGACATAAGAACAGATGAAACAGGAACAGGAGTCAGCTGTTTGGCCCACTGACCCTGCTTCGCCATTCATTAAGATCATGGCTGATCGTTTCATGGACTCATCTTCACTTACCCACCCGCTCATATAACCTGTAATTCCTTTACTGTTCATAAATCTAGCTATCTTTGTCTTCAAAAACATTCAACAAGGGAGCCTCAACTGCTTCACTGGGCAGGGAAGTCCACAGATTCACAATCCTTTGGGTGAAAGTGTTTCTCCTCAACTCAGTCCTCAATCTGTTTTTGAGGCTATGCTCCCTAGTCCCAGTTTCACCCACCAGTGGAGGCAACAAAAGGGATTTACCATGAATATGGGAATCTTTAAATGTCCTATATTTAACTAAATTGGTTTGTTCTATTTTAATAATAAAATATTGCATAACTTTATTGTTAGAACTGCATTATTTACTGTATTAACTATTTTATTGTTAAGTCTGTAATCTTGCATGCCTGTGTCTTTCTGCGGAAGCTATTTCATTGCAATTCAAGAGCAAAATACACCCCATCAAGCCAGATTTCCATCTAATTTCTGATTTATCAGTAATAACATTATCAGGGATCACACAAAAGGTACACATTTGCGGGTAATTACCTGACTGTGGACATAGAATGGGATATTCCAGTCAAGAAGAAGGTAGTAATAATGGTGTGAATTTCCCAGTCTCCAAACCCAGTCTGCAGAATGCCACTGATTGAAAACCTTTTCCTTCATGAGTCTCCAGTGGACTGGAAATCTTGTGTTCTTTAAACCTTGCCGGTTCCATAACAGTTGATATCTTCTGCTCATGATGCACGCATTACTCAATCAACCCTGCAGAAGATATGTTTCCGACACAGCCGTTATTAGAAACTCTCTGAATTCAGCACGTAACTGCAAAAAGATTTATTTTCAAAAAAAAAAATCAATTAAGTATTTAAGAGAGGGGTGTTGTGAGAGGGAGACAGGGAGCTCGGTTATTGGCGTTTGACGATATCTGAATTACATTTACAGCTGGTTGTTTTACATCAGTCACAGAGTTCTCGCTGTAATAATAAGCAGGTTAATGATTGCTGACCTCTTCCAGTACATGTGTTGACTCGTGGTTGGTATTCGCAAACTGTTTCCAGTCCATCTGCAGCCATTTTCTTTGTGCTGTTGCATATACTGAAGCATTCCAAATGATAAAAAGACAAAGGGCTGGAGCAACTCACTGAGTTCACATTTCAACATGGCTGTGTTTTAAAATGACATTTTCTTTCAGGACTGTTTAAATGGGGAATACATGACACGAGGTCCCTTCTAAATCTTTCCCCTCTAACCTCCACCACCACCCTCTTCCACCTTCAGGCCAATTTTGCATCCAAATATCTAGCTCTTGCTGGATTCCATGCGATCTAACCTTGCTAACCAATCTACCAAGCAGAGGAGAAAGTGAGGTCTGCAGATGCTGGAGATCAGAGCTGAAAATGTGTTGCTGGAAAAGCGCAGCAGGTCAGGCAGCATCCAGGGAACAGGAGAATCGACGTTTCGGGCATAAGCCCTTCTTCCTGAAGAAGGGCTTATGCCCGAAACGTCGATTCTCCTGTTCCCTGGATGCTGCCTGACCTGCTGCGCTTTTCCAGCAACACGTTTTCAATCTACCAAGCAGAACCTTGTCGAATGCCTGGCTGATGTCCACTCCCCCGCAAGCCCTCACCCAACCCCCTTGTTGAGCTTCCCTCCCAGTCAGCACCAGCACCAATAAACTGAATGCGGCCACCCCTTTTAAATGTGGTGCCTTTCGTTTCAGCTTTTGGAATCACTCCCTGCTGTTTGTTTTACTGACTGCCACCAGGCCTGTGCACAAGCAATAAAATCCTTTCCACAGACAGATCCAAGTGCATGGCCAACACAACTTGGAACGTCAGACCAGGAATGTCTGTCCCTGTGGTGAAGTTTATTTAACCGTGACCTCTCATCCTATAGAATCCATTCCTACACAGGTCCTCTCCCTTGCCGAAAAGGTCAACAGAGCAAAATTTCAGGTCACCTCTGCTCAGCCTGTGAGTGTAATCTTCCGAAGCAGTTTAACCTCCATCCCTCACGCTGCATTTGTTTAAATCTCTCCTGATTATTCGCAGTCCCAGCACGAGCCAAGTCTCGCTTGCAGCTCTGGCTTGTAGCTCTCAACGAACGCAAGTATCATAGGCTAAAACAGTTCTGGACTCGAAACGCTAACTCTGTTCCTCTCTCCACAGTTGCTGCCAGACCTGCTGAGGTTCTCCAGCACCTTCTGTTTATTGTGTGTTTAATGGATGCCAGTATTATCTTGCTGTCTTCTCGATGGTTATGTACGCTGGATGTCAAACTTTTGAATATTAAAGCTTGTCCAAGTCTTTTTAATTTCATCCTTGATTTAGAGGAGTCAGTGTTGGACTGGGGTGTACAAAGTTAAAAAATCACACAACACCAGGTGGACTATAACCTGGTGTTGTGTGATTTTTAATTTTATCCTTGAACTCTCAAGGTCCAAGGTTTGAATAACCACCTTTGTCGCTTTGAACGTTATTAGCTTCTCAGGGGTGAGGGAAAGAGGGGATCAGTGCTGATCAAATCTCTACATGTATTAGCCATGAGTCTGTCAATAAGTGGGGATTCAAGTCCCACCGGAGCCCCTAGTCCAGGCTGACACCCCATCGCTGTGCTGACAGAATGCTGCCCTGTAGGCTTGGGTTCTCAACTTCGGCTTGAGCTGGTCAGTCGAGTTCCTGCCCACACCCTCCGTGGAATGTCAAAACTGAAAAGAGGCCGACAGGATGATTTCAAAGGAGCATTGGCAATTTTCCCTGAGGTGCTCAGCAAGAACGTCTCCGTTCAGCAACCTCGGATTGTCAGGACGTTCACCTTATTGCTGTCTGTGTGACAGAGAAGTGAGGAGGGCTATTTTGGGGTCACTCTTTTCCCACTTCTCATTGACAGTTTTGAATTGGGATGCTGGGACTGGCAATGCAGCATGCACTCGTCCTGAACAGTTTCCTGGAGTTAAGCAAGTCACAAGTTTGTTTTATCTTTGTTAAATCTCACTTGGGTGAAAGTATTTTAGAAATGAAAAGTTGACCTCGCTCCTACTAATTAGTGCAAGCACACACGCTCAAAATGCAAGCAGGTTAGGAAATATAACGTTACAAGGTCAGAGGTTTAAACTTGGCCAAGGAGAAAGAGAATTCAAGACAATATAAGCTTGCTGGTGAGTCCGGAGGTTTCTGTCCTCATTGAGGCCAGTTGCTTTGCTGTAGTGAGTTAAAAATCACACAACACCAGGTTACAGTCCAACAGGTTTAATTGGAAGCACTAGCTTTCGGAGCGACACTCCTTCATCAGGTAGTTGTGGAGAACACAATTGTAAGGCACAGAATTTATAGCAAACATTTACAGAGTGATGTAACTGAAATTATACATTGAAAAATACCTTGATTGTCTGTTGAGTCTTTCATCTGTTCGAATACCATGATAGTTTGACTTCTTTCATGTGTAAATCACAAAACCTTTTTTTTAAAGTTGCACTCTCAGGTTAACTGTAACAATTGGTGTTAGCTAGACAATATGTTGTTAACAGACAATCAAAGTATTTTTCAATGTATAATTTCAGTTATATCACACTGTAAATGTTTGCTATAAATTCTGTGCCTTACAGTTGTGTCCTCCACAACCACCTGATGAAGGAGCGGCGCTCCGAAAGCAAGTGCTTCCCATTAAACCTGTTGGACTGTAACCTGGTGTTGTGTGATTATTAACTTTGTCCACCCCAGTCCAACACCGGCATCTCCGAATCTTTGCTGTAGAGACCCTTCTTCCGGAATTGCTGCTGCCGCGTTGACACCTGCTCTTTGAAATTCCCAAGAGGGTTTCCTGACTGCGTTACAAATTCACAAACAAGGCTCAGGTCTTTCAGAATGTAGTGATTGCAATGAGGTCAGCTCGCTGGACCTCGTAGACTATGAGCTCCGTCTGGTCCAGTCAGGGAGCCCTGGCTGACAGATATAATCAGGAGTGTCAGGGGTTCTGCTCACTCTGAGAGCCAGCTCTGAGGAAGCTGGGCCATATGTTGTATGCTAGCTGTTGTACATTCGAAAGTATATAGAGGTGATACCTAATTTTGCCTTTAGCACAGGATTTCACAAGCTGCGAGGCAGCGAGCTGGAATTTTGGCCTTGTGAACCCCAGTGACGGCTCAGGAACTCTTTCCAAATGGGTAAACTGCCCACGGCTCCTTTAAATCATTGCAATGATTTTCAATCTGGGTGCAGCTGAACTGGCTGAAAATTGAGGCCTGAATGTTGTGGAGAAAGTCCCTTTGGAAACGGTCGTGCTCTTTTAATCTAAAGATTCACCTTCCCCTCATGGGTCTCTTCTCCCAACACGGCCGCTCAGACCATGTCTCAGGGTCTGGGGTCACATCTATTTCCCAATGGGAAGATGGTTGGGAGGCACTGCTTCAGTCAATGTCTCCATTGGGCTCCCCACACGACATTGCATCTCCACTGGAATAAGATTGCACTTCACTTATTAACCATGACTCCAGGTTAGCAATCCTTTGTTTAGCAGAAGCGTCTTTTTAAAAAGACTAGCTCCCTCCCCACCCCTTTCTGCCTTCCGCAAAGACCGTTCCCTCCGTGACTACCTGGTCAGGTCCACGCCCCCCTACGACCCACCCTCCCATCCTGGCAC
>NC_057721.1:3927315-3945652 GCF_004010195.1 Chiloscyllium plagiosum | reverse complement strand
ACTCCATGCTACTTTCTCCCCACCCCCACCCTCCTCTAGCTTATCTCTCCACGCTTCAGGCTCACTGCCTTTATTTCTGATGAAGGACTTTTGTCCGAAACGTTGATTTCGAAGCTCCTTGGATGCTGCCTGAACATGCTGTGCTCTTCCAGCACCACTAACCCAAATTAATGCACTGCCTAGCAGCTCCCTGTACGAATGCTTATCCCACATTACATCAGCTGCAACACTTCCAAAGCCATCTGCGATGGTGGTGCACTTTTGAACATTCTATCCTATTGTTATGGCACGGCAGTGAGCCCTTCTGTTAATTAAACCAAACACCCAGAACAGCTCACCTTGCCTCATGATCTGTTAAAATATGAGTGACAGAGAACTCCTAAATTCCATTATTTAAAGACAATAAAATCAATCTATTCTTTTTTAACTCCAAAAGTGAACATTAAACAACAACTATTCACAACTCTAAGCCCTGCTTTCTCTTAAGTGCTTATTATCTGCCTCCAACTCTATAACAATATGCTGTTCCAATAAAACATTTATTAAAATTACATCAACTTAATTTTAACCCCATACAACATCTGTTGTCTTCAGTGCCTGTCTTCTTCTGGCTGAAGATATCCCTGGGTCGTCTTCTTTCTTTTTACTGCGAAGATGTTTCATATGAAAACATACCTTTGATAAAGAGTGTTTCCTAATTTCTTGATCTGTGTTGATGGCAGTTGTTCTGTCTGATTTTCAAAATACCTGCCTTTTTGTATTCCCAACATTGGATCGTCTCATTGGTTCGATGTTGGCAAAGCAATAAATTTAAACTTGATTGGGTTTTAGTATCCTGGGGCATAATTTAAACTGATTGATTAAATTTGAATTGTTGTCAAAACAGCAACAAACTCTGGCACCTATTTCACTGCCAAATGTCATATATTTTCAATTTTCCAGTACACACTGAGACTATCTGGTCATATACTTGTAAGTTCTCAATTCAGAACAGCATATACTCTCTCTTACAGTACATGCCTTCAACTTCATAACAGAATAATGAGGAAAAATGAGGCATATCACCCTATCCCATTCCCACACTGAACCTCTCACCCACAGGAGGATATTTGTGCCAATTTCTTTCCAATCCAACTCACTCTGGCCACTGCTGACACCTATGAGCTATGGGAGTGGACCATCTCTCTTAGTATCTCCCTTCAACAATGTATGGTCACCTGTTAACAAGCTTTTTGCCATCCATCAACATAATATTGACAAAACAGTTTTTGAACAATCTACGATTAATTAATGGTGAGCCATTTAGGCCACTGTGTTGTGTGATTCCGAAAGCATTGTCTTTGGTAGTGTAGTAGGTGAACAGTCATGCTTGGTTTTGCACTTAGCTGAATGGAGATTGTCCAGTTTCCTTCAATAGCATCTTTTCTGATGACTTGCCTTCAGCAATCAGAGAGACTGACTGTATTTTTCTCACCTGCACGTTCAGGGTGCCCAGTTGAAGTTATCTGCTGTGGCCCTTCGCAGCAATATTTTAGTGCAGTGAATCCAAACCCCAGCACAATAGTACATAGAGACCACAGGTTAAAATGGTTTAACTCCTGTCTGGATTATTCTTGGAAGGGTAAAACATAAATATGTCTTTTACACAGAGCTGCTTTTCCTCCTGTTCATCATGTCTACAGTTTAGGACATAACACAAGGGCGATGACAGTTGACTTTCTTGAAATGTTATGTAAGGCTCCCTTGACACCCTTCATGTGTTACATTCTGTGACTCCTCTCTGGCCTCAGTGTTATCCACACTGGAGTCTTAGAGAGCTTCTGAATTCATATCCTCAGCCATCTTTTAGTTTGCATGTCTTAGCTTTCATAAACAAATGGTGGGCGGCACGGTGGCACTGTGGTTAGCACTGCTGCTGCCTCACAGCGCCAGAGACCCGGGTTCAATTCCCGCCGTAGGGGTATGGGTGGGTTGCGCTTCGGTGGGGCAGTGTGGACTTGTTGGGCCGAAGGGCCTGTTTCCACACTTGTAAGTAATCTAATCAAATCACAAGTGGTACTTAAAAGTTGAATAAATCTGCAAGTAATCTAAGGTTATGATCTGTTTTAATGACATTATCTCCTTTTGTATCCATCCCTGAAGAATCAAATGCCCTTAAGAACTGTATTTTCAAAACCTGACCACCAAGTTACTGCAGTTCCTGATTTTTTCAATTAATCCTCACCTCAACCTTTGATGCCCTGGAACCTTTAGCACAGATATTCGCCCATCTCCTTCCCCCTCACCCCTGCTCTTGTATGTCGAAATGACACAGACTTGGACGAATATAGTGAATCAGTTGGTCTGCCTGGTCTGCCTGAACCACATCAAGGACCATTGGGTCCATCTCTGGTTTGCTACAGCAGCTCACAACTCCAGGAGCCTCCTGGAACAGCGACCCCTCCCAACTTCTAACTACTGTAAATTGTCATCTAAACCCTTCACCTTATCTCCTCCAGCCTCACCTTGGGCTACAAGTGTGAGGGACTCATGGATTTTTGTTGTTACCAAGATTGAGACCATCCAATCAGTTACCTTCACCACCTCCCTCCTTTTCACTCGGCTGACCATACCCTCGAATGCTCAACCTTCACTAGCTGCCCTCTTATTTCTCCTCATGCCATCTTTGAGCTGTGATATCTGCCTCCCGCCCATTCCCACTAAACTGCTAATCCTCCAACTTGACCTCCTGCTCCCTGGGCAGCTGAAATTTCCACCTCTTCAGGTGTTCTCCCTTTGTCTCTCCCTTTGGATTTGTGGTCTTACCCACTCAAAGGAGAGAGGGGTGGCACGGTGGCTCTGTGGTTAGCACTGTTGCCTCACAGCGCCAGGGTCCCAGGTTCGATTCCAGCCTCGGGTTTCTGTCTGTGTGGAGTTTGCACATTCTCCCCGTGTCTGCGTGGGTTTCCTCCGCGTGCTCCAGTTTCTTCCCACAGTCCAAAGATGTGCAGGTTAGGTGAATTGGCCATGCTCAATTGTCCATAGTTGTTAGGTGGGCTACTCTTCAGTGGGTTGGTATGGACGAAAGTTCTGCTTCCCACTGTAGGGAATTTAATCTAAAAAATCAAGCCACCATTTTCCACTCAGAGAAAGCGAGGACTGCAGATCAGAGCTGAAGAGTGTGATGCTGGAAACGCACAGCCGGTCAGGCAGCATTTGAGGAGCAGGGGAGTTGATGTTACGAGCATAAAAGCCCTTTGTCACCCTCCTTCACTGTCCTGTCACTGGTCACATTGTGTGCAACTGATCTCCCTGTGTCTGAGGTGTTAGCTCCACTGGCACCTTCACAGATAACCCCTGACCTGCTCAATATTTTCACTGCTTTCTCCATTCTCACCTGCTTTAGCTCTTCTCAATCTAATGCCAGCCAGAAACAGTTGTGTCGAACTTCAGTTAGGCCACACTTGGAATATTGCACACAGTTCTGGTCACCACACTACCAGAAGGATGCGGATGCTTTGGAGAGGGTGCAGAAAAGGTTTACCGGGATGTTGCATGAGATGGGGGATTTTAGCTATGAAGAAAGGTTGGATAGACTGGGGTTTGTTTTCACTGGAACACAGGAGGTTGAGGGGTGACCTGATGGAAGTCGCAGAGTGCAGTGGAGGCTGGGACGCTAAATGTCTTCAAGGCAGAACTTGATAAATTCTTGATGTCACAAGGAATTAAGGGCTAGGGGGAGAATGCGGGTAAGTGGAGTTGAAATGCCCATCAGCCATGGTTGAATGGCAGAGTGGACTCGATGGGCCGAATGGCCTTACTTCCGCTCCTATGTCTTATGGAAAAGATTGTGTTTTGATTCACTCATGTGACACAGGCGTTGTTGGCGGCCAGCATTTACTGCCCGCTCCTAGTTGCCTCCATACTGAGTGGCTTTGGCTAGGCCATTTCAAAGGGCAGTTGAGAGTCAACCACATTGCTGTGGGTCTGGAGTCACGTGTAGGCCAGACCAGGTAAGGATGGCAGTTTCCTTCCCGAAAGGACATTACTGAACCAGATGGGTTTTTCCCTAACAACAGTCATCAGGAGATTCTGAATTCCAGATGATTATCAAATTCAATTTCCACCACCTGTCTTGGGATTTGAACCCCTTTTGTCAGAGCATTAGCTGAGTTACTGGATTAATAGTCGAGTGACAATACCACTAGGCCATCCCTCCCTGAAAATTGTGAATGGCATGGGTAGAGTGGTAAGTATGAGGCATTTCACACCATTAGCTCCTGCAGTCGGCCAAGGGTCTATCCCCCAGCAACCCTGCTCCCTGTTCCTCAGCTTCCAAAAGCACAGCGTTGACATTCACGAGTTCACTGATGCACACCCAGTCCTATCTCCCTCAGGTACCTCACTCTTGAGAAACCATCCGACATCTTATGTGGCATTTGGTAATGGATGAGCAAAGTAGTCCTCCAGTTAAATATTGGGAAGTGTAAAGCTACTGGTTTCCGATTCCCGTCCCAAGTTCCTGGGAGTCACAATATCAAAGTAAGAAATATAGGCAAGGTAGCATATGCCCCATAAAATGAGTTTTCATCTTCAGGTCAAAAATGAAGGAAATTGGAAGATACGATAAAAATAAAAGCTTTGAACGTCTGTCAATCCTCTTTGCTCCAGTGATAACCGGCCAATTGCCAATAATACAGAGGTTTATGGATTGACAAAGGGCAGGCTTGTTGCAATTCTTTCCTGCGCATCGAGTTGAACCAAATTTTCACTCAAGCCTTCGAAGATAACAGGAAACAGCTCCTTCAAGTTATACAGCATCATCAACGTTGTGAAATGTCCCCCCATGTGCTTTGACAGCAGTGTGAACTAGCACCTTTCCATTATAACCAGCCATCAAATCCAATTGCCTCATTAAACTGCATAATCTCAGCATGCGATTGCAATATTCCTGATTGTCAATATTGTCCAGAATTTTATACTGTTCCTCCATCTCTTTAGTCTAAAAGAAAACAATAACTTCACTTCCATTTATGATCATGACACCGCATGGATTCCCATTTGAATAATGTCAAACCCAGGCAGAAAGAACTCATTTGGCACTTCTTTGTCACTTCTTTTCAAATGCTTTTGTACATTATATAATGGGCAGACCGCTCCCATAAACCCTGATCTCTATGATTGAAATGGGCATGGGCATTCAAATGCCCAATATCCAGTTGTGGCTCAGTCTGCTGCAGTCTTACCTCTACCCTAAAGGTTGTTGGTATAAGACCCACTCCTGCTCCAGAGAGGCGATGGCCTAGTGGTGTTAGCACTGGCTTGTTAATCTAGAGACCCAATATCCTGGGGAGCTGTGTTTGAATCCCGCCAATGTGGAATTTGAATTCAATTTTTAAAAAAAGAATCTGGAAGGAAGAGTCTAATAATGACAATGAGTCCATTGTTGATTGTCAGAAAAACCCATCTGGCTCACTAACGTGCATTGGAAAAGGAAATTGTCATCCTTATCTGCTCTGGCTGACACGTGACTCCAGACCCACAGCAATGTGGTTGATTTTTAACTGCCCTGTGGGCAGCGGGTTTTGAGAAGATTTGTACCTCAGGTTGAGGTTCTAGTAATAGGTTTGCTCGCTGAGCTGGAGGATTCGTTTTCAGACATTTCATCACCATATTAGGTAACATGATCAGTGAGCCGCCGGATGAAGCACTGGTGGTATAGCCTGCTTTCTACTTATGTGTTTAGGTTTTGGGTTGGTGATGTCATTTCCAGTGGTGACATCATTTCCTGTGGCGATGCCATTTCCTGTTCTTTTTCTCAGGGGTGGTGGTAAATGGGATCCAAGTCAATGTGTTTGTTGATAGAGTTCTGGTTGGAATGCCATGCTTCTAGGAATTCTCATGCATGTCTCTGTTTGGCTTGTCCTAGGATGGATGCGTTGTCCCAGTCGAAGTGGTGTCCTTCTTCATCTGTATGTAAGAATACTAGTGAGAGAGGGTCATGTTGTTTTGTGGCTAGTTGATGTTCATGTATCCTGGTGGCTAGTTTTCTGCCTGTTTGCCCAATGTAGTGTTTGTTACAGTTCTTGCATGGTATTTTGTGAATGACATTAGTTTTACTTTTTGTATAGAGTCTTTCAAGTTCATTAGCTGCTGTTTTAGTGTGTTGGTGGGTTCGTGGGCTACCATGATGCCAAACTGCCCTCTGGGCAATTACAGATGCTGATAAATGCTGGCCTAACCAGTAACACCCTCATCCATGAACGAATGAAACAAAATTATGGAGGATGTTTTGGCACAGTGTTAGTAGCACTAGCTTTGTAGTCTAGAGACTCAGGCTAATGCACTGAGGATATAGATTCAAATCCCACCACCAGTGGAATTGAAGTCTTGTAAGTGAAGGGGGGAATGTCCCTGCCTCTGAACCATAAGCTTATGGTTTGAGCCCTGTTCCACAGCCAGGGAATAGGTGGAAAGAGAAATGGTGAGCTTGACACAAGGAGTCTGCAGATGGATATAGGCAGGTGAAAGTGAGGTGAGTTTGGCAGGAAGAATAGAAGAGCTGACTATCATACAAATGGAGAAAGACTGCAGAAAGCCCCAGCACAGAGGGATTTGAAAGTTCTCATCCATGAATCACAAAAGCTGGCCTCCAAGTTCAGAAGATAATAGGGGTGGCAAATGAAATGTTTGCCTTTAATGCAAAAGGAACAAAGCATAAAAGTAGGGAGGCTCTGCTAAAACTCTACAAAATATTAGCCAGACCACAGATGGAATAAGGTGAACACTTTGGGTCCCTTATGTAAGGAAAAATATACTGGCACTGAGACAGTCCAGAGAAGGCTGATTCCAGGTATGGGAGAGAGGTCTGATGAGGAGAGGTTGGGTAAGGTGGGTCTGTACTCAGTGGAGTTTAGAACAACGAGAGGCAACCTTATTGAAACATATGAGATGATCAAGGGGCTTCATAGGACAGCTTTGTTTCCTCTTGTAGGATAGTTTGGGTCCAGAGGACATATTCTCAGAATGATGTCTAGGTGACTGGAATGAGTTGAAGGGTTTGGCAGACAGCTCACATCAGTGATTATGACCTAATGTCAATATTACACGTGCTTCACATGGTTAGGAAGGAGAGATCCCAACTAGTGTGAGACATAACCAGAGTGAGTATATAGTTTGAGGGACTTGCAGGAAGTGTGGGAGTTCGATGTAGAGGGGAAGAGGTGATTTCGTTTCTTGCTTTTTTGTTAGCTCACAGCTTGCAAGATTTCTTTAAACAGGATAAATTGAAGTAGGATCAGGGACCCTATAATAAAGAGTGAGAATACAGGTAAACCATACATTCACTTGTTGGTGAGACTTACTAAGTTAACTAACTGGTAAAGGTTGCTTTCAGGTTGAGTCTAAATGAAGGAAATTTTTCAGGCTGCAAACTATAAGACAAGTACAACCATTTGTAAAAGTAATTTAAGAATTAAATAACTAAAATAGAGATGCCAGGCTAGGTGATGCGTGATGTGGGAGCTGGTGGACCTCACTATAGTTCATATTGGCCACGTCTGTAGCAACTGTTGGTTACTTGAGGAACTCTGGCTCAGAGTTGATGAGCTGGAGCCTGAGCTTCAAACATCAGGGAGGGGGAGAGCTACCTATATTTCAGGAGACAGTCACACCCCTGAGGTTAACTACCTTGAATCCGGTCAGTGGCCCCAGACAGGAGGGTGTGACTACCAGCAGGGCGGGTAGAGGGATCCAGGAGGTAGCGCTGAAGGAGTCTCATCCATTGAGTTTGTCTAACAGGCCTGAGATTCTTGCTCCCTTTGTGGATGGGAGCAAGGGCTGTTGGGAGATTGAGCAAACTGACCATAGCACCATGGTGCAGGGAGCCATTCAAGAGGGGTGGGGGGGGGGGGGGTAGAAAATAGAAATGAAGTTGTAATCGGGGATAGTATGGTCAGGGGAATAGACACTGCCTCTGTGGCCAGGATCCAGAGTCTGGGAGGCTGTGTTGCCTGCCTGGTGCCTGCAGAGGAATTTGGTTTGGGAAGAGAAAGATCCAGTTGATAAAGGTGGAAGGAGAGCAGAGGTTCTGCTGAGGGGCTGAATTAAAGAACCAAAAAGGTAATAATCTCTGGATTACAACCTTAGCCAAATTGGCACAGGGTCAACAAGATTAAAGAGGTACACGTGTGGCTCAACGATTGCTGTGGGAGAAAGGGGTTTGAATTCACGGGACATTGGCACCGGTACTGAGGCAGGAGGGAGCTGTTCTGATGGCAACAGAAGGCAGACCCGAAATGTTAATTCTGATTTCTCTCCACAGACACGGCCAGACCTGCTGAGCTGTTCCAGCATCTTCTGTTTTCATTTCTGATTTACAGCATCCGCAGTTCCACCTGAGTCATGCTGAGACCCGAGTTCTGGCAAATCCCATAACCAGCGCTGTGGATAGGGCGTTAAACCAAATAGTTGGAGGGGGAGAGGGTCAGTTACATGGAAAAATATGGAAACGTTTGAAGTGGAGGAAAGCTCAGCAGAGGTTAATAAAGCTTCCAGAAGAAGGAATAGGACAGGGAGTATGAAAGGGTCAGGAATCTAACATCAGGCACAGCAGCTGAGGAGGTGACTATGAGAAGAGGAGCAGTCAATGCGTGACTGAGGGTGTTGTACTGAAATGCATGTAATATTACAAAACAAAGTGAATGAGATCATAGTGCAGATTGAAATTGGAAGGTACAATTGATTAGATTTTAGATTAGATTCCCTACAGTGTGGAAACAGGCCCTTTGGCCCAACCAGCCCACACTGACCCTCCAAAGAGTAACCCACCCAGACCCATCTCCCTCTGACTAATGCACCTAACACTACGGGCATTTTAGCATGATCAATTCACCTTACTTGCACATCTTTGGATCGCGGGAAGAAACCGGAGCACCCGGAGGAAACCCACACAGACACAGAGAGAATGTGCAAACAACACACAGACAGTCACCTGAGGCTGGAATCGAACCTGGGACTCTGGTGCTGTGAGGCAGCAGTGCTAACCACTGAACAACCGTGCTGTCCCAAAGTTGGGGGGTACCAAAGAGAAATGGCTGCAAGGGGATCAGCCGTTGGGAACTAGATACCCAAGGATGCACGTCCTATCGAAAGGACAGGCTGAATGGCAGGGGAGGCTGGGTTTCCTTCTCAGTAAGAAATTATATTAAATCAATAGCAAGAATTGAGATAGAGTCGGCAGGCATAGAATCTGTGTGAGCAAAGTTGAGAAAGGAAAGTTGACCCCGAAGACAGTAGTGGACAGGCCTCCTAGCAGTAATCAGGATGTGGAGGAGAAAATAAATCAGGAGATAGAAAAGACTTAGAAGAAAAGCACTATTGCAATAATCGGGGGGATGTCAATATACAGGAGGACTGGGAACATCAAGCTGGGAGTGATCTCAAGAAAAATAATTTGTGAGATGTCTACAAGATGGTTTTTTTGGAACAGCTTACGGTAGAGCCAGTAGGGAACATTTGGTGATGTGTAGTGAGATGGACATGATTAGGGATCAGAGAGAAACATATCAACTATAAACAAATGGCAGAGCAGACTCATGGAATCCCTACAGTATGGAAACAGGCCATTTGGCCCAACATGGTCCATACTGACCCTCCAAAGAGTATCCCACCCAGAACCATTCCTCTACATTACCCCTGACTAATGCACCTAATCTACACACCCCTGAACACTATGGGGCAATTTAGCATGGCCAGTAGGACTGTAGGAGGAAACCCACGCAGGCACGAGGAGAATGTGCAAACTCCACACGGATAGTTGCCCGAGGCTGGAATCAAACCCAGGTCCCTCGTGCTGTGAGGCAGCAGTGCTAACCACTGAGCCACCATGCCAGCCAATGGGCCAAATGGCCTAATTCTGCTCCTATATCTTATGGTCTTACATGCTCTTCAAAAGATCTCGAAATGAGCACCTCATGAGGACAAGGCTTAGGTTATAAATTAGTTCTCATGTTTATTAAATCTCAAACTGTTAAAATTAGCATAGTCAGTACAAACAATGGATTTGTGCTAATTATTCATTATTTTTATCAGAACATCCAAAGTAATGTTTGCTCATCGATGTAATGCTTCCTGAAAACAAATGCTTAAAGCCCTGATTTGTCTCATTCTAAAGTCGATCTTACTGTGATCGTAGTGTCTGTGACCCAGCCTCTGGAAGAGTCAGGTTACTGCTGTCTGGGAGAACATCAGTCTTTGACTCACTATTCAAAATGCACACAAGATTTTGTTTTTAATCTCCAGGGCACTGCTGATGAATGCAGGGATCTGTCTGATTGCCAGCCTGTTGCAGTGTGTCAGTGAGCTGGCTGAAAGATCCCCAATGTGTCATATGCAGCCTTATCTCTTGTGCTGATTGTTCAGCACTTGGGAAAACCCTTGAGAGGGTCTGTGATTAGTTAATTTGTTAAACATCTACCATACCAAAATTCATATAATTGAAGAGAGCAAATATTAAACAGCAAATATTCATGTTCAGTGCAGGGGTTGTTGTTTCTAGCAGACTAGCCAATACTCGTGAGGTAGGCGAAAGTGGGTACTGCAGATGCTGGAGATTAGAGTCAGGATTAGAGTGGTGCTGGAAAAGCACAGCAGGTCAGGCAGCATCCGAGGAGCAGGAAAATCGACGTTTCGGGGAAGGGCTCCTGCCTGAAATGTTGATTTTCCTGCTTCTTGGATGCTGCCTGACCTGCTGTGCTTTTCCAGCACCACTCTAATCTAGTTCTTGTGAGTTGTTGACGTTACAAGGTTAAAAGCTATGATTTTCTTACATCCATTGTTGGAATGCAAGATCATTGGCAAGACCCGCACTGATTTTTTTATAAGTTATTCACAGGATGATGATAAAAACAAATAAATCCACAGGGCCAAGTGACCGTCTCCTCAGTTGCTGAGTTGAAGGCGATTTGCTTCCCCCCCCCACCCCCAACCTCAGTCTGTACAGGGGTCACTCCTGGGGAATATGTAGCATTGTGAATGTCTCCCCACCAGTGGATGCAATGTTTGTACTGGGCCCCCAGCACAGCTGGAGGTTGGCTGCATAGGAGTCTTGTATGGTCTTGAACCTGTTTAACAAGGTCCACTGTCACTGTGGGAGCTTAAACATTCACCAGATCGGTTTGCTCATAAGAATTATGTGAGTGAATGTAGAGGAATGCTATCTTTACTGAGGTAACACGCAACAACCAGATTGTGGGAAACTGAAGCCTTGGCCTGTAGGCCTCCAGGTAAAATGCCCTCTTTTACTATCATTTGTTCAATAAAGCCTGCTGCTATTCCCTCACAAGAGAGAAGATCCCACATTACTCCTGTCACTTCCCATGGTTTCTGCTTCTTAAGGGTGTCAGCAATACAGTCTCGCTTACTTCAAATGAGATGATTAGATTAGATTCCCTGCAGTGTGGAAATAAGCCCTTCAGCCCAACCAGTCCACTCCGACCCTCCAAAGAGTAACCCACTCAGACACATTTCCCTTTGACCTAACACTAGGGGCAATTTAGCACGGCCGATTAACCTGACCTGCACATCTTTGGACTGTGAGAGAAAGCCAGAGCAGACACGGGGAGAACGTGCAAACTCCACACAGACAGTCACCCGAGGCTGGAATTGAACCTGGGACCCTGGTGCTGTGAGGTAGCAATGCTAACCACTGAGCCACCGTGCCACCCGTATGCCAAGGTGGAAGGGGTTTGGTCGGTGAGTTATGTAGCCCATCGTTGGGGGGGGGTGGAGTGCGGGTGCTAAGTGAGGGACAGTTGGTGCTGTAGTTCAATGGTTATTATTAACAGATTCTAGTACTTTATTCCTGATTTAATAATTTACTGAATTCAATGTGTCCATTGCATCATTTGAACTCTCATCTCTGGACCTTTATATTCCCAGTGCAGTAATATTATCACTATTCCCACTCTCCTCTCTGCTGCTGTTGCTGAATATTTCTCATTTTAACATTATCCTGATATCCTCCCTGTGGACCGATGCGTTTTGAACTAGAAGTCACCCTTGAAGTGCTTTGACAAAACAGTTGTAAGATGGGTTAAGTCCCAAAAGCTTTGCATTAAAAACCTGACTGGACTTTCCTTCTCCTGGGCTGTACAGCTGTATTTTATTGATTCCTGCCCAAGTCCAACACTGCTACAGTTTCTCTGGGAGCTACAACAGATCTAGTTTGTGTATGTACAGAATTGGTGGACGACTTAAGACCAGTAAAGGCAGACGAGATCTCCCTACACCACTCAGGACATGTACGCCATGCTATCCCCTGGATGGGCCAAGGGCAAAAAGGGACAGGGATGCCCTCAAGGTCAACAAGGGAAATATATTTTGAAACATTGCTCTCAATCCTGACTGTTGAACACATATCCTTGCTTCTACCCATGGGCTTTTCAAACATTCTGGCAGAATTGGTACAACTAAGAGATGGGTGGTTCTGATGGGCCTATGAGAGATGCTGTAAAATGATCTACCTGCCAAATTCCTCCCGGCAGAACTGAATTATTCCAACTGAACCCCAGACTTCGGTGCAGAGCAGCAATAGACGTTTCATGACCTGAAGGCAGAATTACACCTCAGGAGCTGGAGAGAGTAACAAAGGTCACGGAGAGGTAAAAGGGCAGAATTTCTAAAGGTCCAGGAATATACAGATGATATGCAAGTGTCTTAAATCATCTCACTGCCTTGCTGCCAGAGATATGGACCTCTGTTGTATGTGTATCATGGATTCAGCAAGTCACTGTTTGCTTCCCACCATTTGTTTCATTGTTTTAAGGCAGTTGACCAGCATGTTAGCCACAGCACAGAAGGAATTGCATTCTTATAGCGCATTTCACAATATCAGGACATCCCACCTGAGCCACTTATATAGAATCCCTACAGTGCTGCAACACTGGTCCCACAAGTCCACACTGACCCTACAAAGAGTATCCTACCCTGACCTATTCCTCTATCCTATTACTCTACGTTTCCCCTGACTAATGCATCTAGTGTGCATATCCCTGAACACTACAAGCAATTTAGCATGGCCAATCCACCTGACCTGCACATCTTTAGATTGTGGGAGCAAACCCACACAGACACAGGGAGAATGTGCAACCTCCACACAGACAGTCATCCGAGGCTGGAATCGAACCTGGGTTCCTAGCACTGTGAGGCAGCAGTGCTAACCACTGAGACACTGTGCCACTTGTGGTGGAGTTGCCCAGCTTCTGCCCTGCCCTGGTGTTCTGCTGTTACAATGGCTTTTCCCGTTCAGCTCCTGCTCAATGGCAATCCCACCAACCCCCACCCCACCCCACCCCAGGGCACTGCTGGTGTGAGTCTCAACAGTGATGTGCCATTGATGGACATTAGCTATAACTCTTCACGAGAAAGACTACAACACAAAAGGAGACCACATGGCCCACCGTGTTGGCTTCTGAGAAAACGCTATCCAGCATAATCCCCATCACCATCTCTTGGTCCATAGCCTTGTAGATGTTGCTGCCTCAAGCATGTTGAGAGATTCTAGTTCCAGACCATTTCCACTCTGGGAACTGAGAACTCAATTCTCCTCTAATCCTCCTCTTCATTTGATTTAACCCTTGCCCCTTCGTTATTGAGCTCTCCATTCATGCTATCTACAATACCTCATAATTGCCTGTTACTGCAATGGTTCTCCCCTCAGCCTCCTGTATTCCATGGAAAACAACACCAGCCTATTCAATCTTTCCCCATTGTTAACATTTTCCTTGTACTGTCTGCATCCTCCTTGGTGTGACCATATTCTCTCTGGAATGTGGTGATCAGGACAGTACTCAGCAATTACATACAATTCTGGTATAACCTCCCTTTCATTATAGTCTCTACCTCAGCTAGGAACAGAAAGTATCTCATATGTTTTCTTCGTCTCCTTAACCAGCCATCCCGCTACCTTCAGAGACCTGTGAGCACATAGTCCCAAGTCTCTCGATTTCTGTAAGCTTCTCGATAGCTTCACATTAATTATGTATTGCCCAGCCCTAGTTTCCCCCTCCAAATGCATTATCTCAGTTCTCCGGATTGGATTCCAGTTGTCATTTTTCTACCCACTTGACCAACCTGTTACCATATTCCTGCAGCTACCCTCTTTCCTTACTTACCAAATATTGTCTTAGTGTCAAGAGAAAGTGCTCTCACTTGCCCAATAGCATTCAGCACTGGTGTTCATGTATGAGTCAAAACTGTGAAGAGATCTGGAGTTGAATGTCAGTGAGAAGATAATTGCTAAGATGTCAAGTTAAGAAGGCGTTTCGCTTGATTGCTCAGACATTTGAGGACAGCAGCTGGGATGTCATGTTGAGGTTGTACAGGATGTTGGTGAGACCTCTTCTGACTACTGTGTCAAGGTCTGATCACCCTGTTACAGGAAGGATAAATTGCAGCAGGTGCAGAAAGGAGTGGTGTGTGTGGAGTGCACTGCCAGCAGTGGTAGTAGAGTCAGATACATTAGGGATGTTTAGGTAACTCTTGGATAAGCACATGGATGATGGTAAAATGAAGGGAGTGTAGGTTAGTTTGATATTAGAGGACGATAAAAGGTCGGCATGACATCGAGGGCCAAAGGACCTTTACTAAGCTGTAATGTTCTATGTTCTATTTACCAGGATATTGCTGGGAATGGAGGGGTTGAGATATAAGGAGAGGCCTGAATAGTCTGGGATTTCTTTCACTGGACCATAGAGGGGTGACCTTATAGAGGGTCATAAAACCATGAGGGGTATAGATAATGGCAGGTATCTTTATCCCGAGGATGGAGGAGTTCAAAACTATGGGGACGTATTTTTAAGGTGAGAGGCGAAAGATTTAAAAGGATCCTGAGGGGGCAATGTTTCACTCAGGGAGTGGTTCGGGTGTTGAATGAACTTCCAGAGGATGGGTTGAATGAGGGGACAGTTAAAACGTTTAAAAGACATCTGGATAAGTACATGAATAAGAAATATTTGGAGGGACATGGGTCAAGTGGGGGCAGGTGGGACTAGTTTAGTTTGGGAATCTGGTTGGCATGGACTGGTTGAACTGAAAGGCCTGTTTCTGTGCTGCATGACCCATGACTCTATGTGTGTCACTTAATGGCATGACTCATGATTTGATTTCTAGCATTTCATTGCTGGATGGAAGGATGCTAATAAAGCAAAAAAAAACACTTGGGTTCAGATGTAAGTGTTGTCTGGCAAAAATTGCAATATTTGAGCAATTTTGTTTCGCATTATTAAGCAATCATCGGGACGGTAACACCTCAAATATCATGGGTGCTGAGAGGAACCTTAACATAGAGCATTGGAATTTCTGACCATGAGGAGCCCCAGAGGGACACACCCAATGAACAAGTTTGCTGAAGGTATTTTGCAGACACTTCAGGCTTGTCACTTACTTGCCTGCTGGGCTCCTCTGTCCCTGAATACAATGACGTTTATTCAATCTCCTATTCCTACTGTTCAATTGCCTGGTTGTCCACCAAGCATCTTGACAGGAGCTCTAAATCATGAAAGTAGACCCATTATTTGTTATAGATCTTGCTATAAAGCTTTATCAAAATGACCTTAAGAGTGCTTTGCTATTTTCTGAATCTGGAATCTTCAAGCAATGGGTATTTGTGAATGAATAGCGAGGAATGTAGCACGCAGACTGATTCTGTTGCATCTCATGTCAGTAACATTATCGTATATTTCAGACCCAGCCAAAGTTCGAAAAATGCCTCTCTATTATTTCAGTGAAATATTACATGTGGATCATTTACAAATCGAATATCACTTCCGCTCAGAACAAAACCATGGTTCAGTCTAGCCATGAGTTATCTATCTCCTTCCTTTCTGAAAATTAAAATTGTATGACAAATCCCCATGAAATATTCTCAATGTAGCTGGGTAATGAATTTTATATGTGCCTATAATAGCAAGCTACTTTGGAAATGTTTAGAGTAGGTAATTGAATAGGATTGTAGTTCAATGTATTTATTACTGTACAAATAGCGTGTAATGTGGTTAATTGAAGTATAATCCTTAAGCCACAATCCTGTCAATTTGTTTTAATTATTATGAATCTCCTAAGAAGGTGAAAGAGGTATAGAATGTTTAAGTTGGCCTGAAGTGGCATTTCCCACTGGATGCAAAGCATATAAAGTATTACAACAAACAAAATCACAAAATCACACAATCATTGCAATCTAGCAGCCACTTAAACATTTGCACATCAGCATTGAATAATTGCTTGTGTTTCATTTGTCTCCACTTTTTAAAAATTGGACTTGTCGACCCAATTTCATGGTAATCGTCCTTTATTTATGCCAGAGTGCGGGTGGCAGGGAGGGGCAGCTAACGCAGGATATCTTGCCCTTTAAAGATGCAGGGCAGCTTTCTGTCTGTAAAGACTGGGGCTCACTGTTGAATGTGATACCTCTGACGATATCAGGCTGTGATATTCCCCGCTGATCACACCTCCCCTGATGCTGTGGCTACATCATAGGAGTTACCCAGCTTATACTTTTAAGTCAGCAGAGATGTTTGAGGGTGGGGCGAGTGCACCAGAACTAAATCCATGCGAAAGAAAGATCTTTAATTTCTATACCACCTTGGGATGTCCGAAGATATTTCACAGCCAATGAAGCAGCTCTGAAGTGGAGGGCAGACAATTGGTGTATAACAAAACTCAGCTGACAACAAACAGATGAAAAGTTGATCAACATAACATTTTGTTTTTTGTATTGATTGAGGGAGAACTTCTTTTTAAATTTGAATGAATGATGATTTATTGTCACTTGTACTCTACAATGGACAACGCAGTAAAGTTCAGTGTAAAGCTTCAACTGTCACCACATCTGGTGCCATTCTGAATTGTTTAAGAATAAAAAGATATCCTTAAAGAGGGTCCATCTCCGTATTTTAAAATTTGCTCACGGGATGTTGGCACCACTGGCATCTGTTGCCCATTCCTAATCATCCAGCATGCAGCTAGGAGTCAACAACATTGCTGAGGGTCTGGAGTCATAGAGATGTACAGCACGGAAACAGACCCTTCAGTCCAACCTTTCCACACTGACCAGATATCCCAACCCAATCTAGTCCCACCTGCCAGCACCCGGCCCATATCCCTCCAAACCCTTCCTATTCATATACCCATCCAAATGCCTTTTAAATGTTGCAATTGTACCAGCCTCCACCACTTCCTCTGGCAGCTCATTCCATACACGTACCACACTCTGCGTGAAAAAGTTGCCCCTTAGGTCTCTTTTATATCTTTCCTATCTCATCCTAAACCTATGCCCTCTAGTTCTGGACTCCCTGATCCCAGGGAAAAGACTTTGTCTATTTATCTTATCTATGCCCCTCATGATTTTATAAGCCTCTATAAGGTCACCCTTCAGCCCCCGACATTCCAGGGAAAACAGCCACAGCCTGTTCAGCCGCTCCCTATAGCTCAAATCCTTCAATCCTGGCAACATCCTTGTAAATCTTTTGTGAACCCTTTCAAGTTTCACAACATCTTTCCAATTGGAAGGAGACCGGAATTACACGCAATATTTCAACAGTGGTCTAACCAATGTCCTGTACAGCCGCAGCATGACCTCCCAACTCCTGTACTCAATACTCTGACCGATAAAGGAAAGCATACCAAACGCTTTCTTCACTATCCTATCTATGTGCAACTCCACTTTCACGAAGCTATGAACCTGCACTCCAAGGTCTCTTTATTCAGCAACACTCCCTAGGACCTTACCATTAAGTGTATAAGTCCTGCTAAGGTTTGCTTTCTCAAAATGCAGCACCGTGTTATGTGGCACTATCACCGTGCTAAATGGGACAGACTTCAAACAGATACAGGGGATCAACCCCGGTTCAAGGGAGAGAGCAGGAGGGCATGCCAGGAGCATTCCTAAAAGTGAGGTCTCAAAGTGGCGAAGCTGCCAGACTGAACTACTAGCATGCCAATCAGCATAAACAGCAAGTGATAGACAGAGCTAAGCGATCCCACAATCAATGAATCAGCTCTAAGCTCTGCAGTCCTGCCACATCCAGTCATGAATAGTGGTGGACAATTAAACAACTCTCTGGAGGAGGAGGCTCCACAAACTTTCCCATCCTGAATGATGGAAGGTTCCAGCACATCAGAGCAAAAGATAGGGATGAAACGTTTGCAGGAATCTTCAGCCAGAAGTGCTGAGTGGATGATCCATCTCACCCTCCTCCAATGGGCCCCAGCATTACAGAGCTGAAAATGTGTTGCTGGAAAAGCGCAGCAGGTCAGGCAGCATCCAGGGAACAGGAGAATCGACGTTTCGGGCATAAGC